>NW_024871509.1:15000-22292 GCF_019054845.1 Dipodomys spectabilis
AACCCTAACCCTAATCTTAACACTGACCCTCACCCTCACCCTAACCCTAACCCTAACCCTTAACCTCACTCTCACCTTAACCCTCACATTCACCCTAAACCTCACCCTAACCCTACGCCTACCCCTCTCCCTAACCCTCACATTAACGCTAACCCTAACCCTAACCCCAACCCTAACCCTACCCCTAACTCTCAACCTCACACTAACCCTAAACCTAACCTTCACCCTCATCCTAACCCTAATCCTCACCCACACCCTAACCCTCAAACTCACCTGAAGCCTCTCCCTCACCCGAACCCTCATCCTCACCCTAAATCTCACCCTAAACATCACCCAAACCCTAACCCTCACCCTAACCCTAAACTTAACCCTCATCCTCACCCTAACCCTCACCCTAACCCTTATCCTCACCCTAACCCTAACCCTAACCCTAACCCTAACCCTAACCCTAACCCTAACCCTAACCCTAACCCTAACCCTAACCCTGACCCTAACCCTAACCCTAACCCTAACCCTAACCCTAACCCTAACCCTGACCCTAACCCTGACCCTGACCCTGACCCTGACCCTGACCCTGACCCTGACCCTGACCCTGACCCTGACCCTGACCCTGAACCTAACCCTAACCCTAACCCTAACCCTGACCCTAAGCCTAACCCTAACCCTAACCCTAACCCTAACCGTAACCCTCACTCTGACCCTCACGCTAACACTCACCCTAACCCTAACCCTAAACCTTATCCTCACCTTAACCCTCACCCTAACCCTTACCCTCATCCTTTCCCTAACCCTAACCCTCACCCTCACCCTAACCCTAACCCAAACAATAACCCTAATGATCATCCTAACCCTAACCCTCACACTCACCCAAACCCAAACCTTAACCGTAACCCTCACCTTCACCCTCAACCTAAACCTCAACCTCACCCTCATCCTAACCCTCACCCTCACCCTAAACATCAACCTAACCGTAACCCTCTAAACCAAACCCTAACTCTAACCCTAACCTTCACCCTAACCCTAAACTTACCTCTCACCCTAACCCTCACCCTAACCCTAACCCTAAACTTTCCCTAACGCTAACCCTAACATTAACCCTCACCCTCATACTAAACATCACTCTAACGCTAACCCTCACCCTAACCCTAACCCTAAGCCTCATCCTAACCCTACCCCTCAACTTAACCTTCACCCTCCCCTAATCCTCACCCTAACTCTAACCCTAACCCTTACCTAAACAAAACCCTCACCCACACCCTCAACTTAACCCTCACCATAACCCTTACCTCACCCTAAACCTAACTCTAACCCTCAGCCTAAACCTAACCCTCACCCTAACCCTAAACCTACCCCTCACGCTAACCCTCATCCGAACCCTCACCCTAAACCTAACCCTCACCCTAAACCTAACCCTAACCCTCAACCTCACTGTAACACTCACCGTCACCCTAACACTCAACCTAACCCAAACCCTCACCCACACCCTAACCATCACACTCACCCCGAACCCTAAACCTTACCCTAACCCTAAACCTCACCCTAAACATCACCCTAACCCTAACCTTCACCCTCACCCTCACCCTCACAATAAACATCAACTTAACCCTACATCTCAGCCTAACCCTAACCCTCTACCTGACCCTAAACCTCACCCTGACCCTCACCCTAACCCTAACCCTAACCCTAACCCTCACCGTAAACCTTACCCTTAACCTAACCCTCAACCTAAACCTAACCCTCACCCTAAACCTAACCCTCACACTAACCTTAACCCTAACCCTCACCCTCACCCTCTCAATACCCCTAACCCTAACCCTAATCTTAACACTGACCCTCACCCTCACCCTAACCCTAACCCTAACCCTTAACCTCACTCTCACCTTAACCCTCACATTCACCCTAAACCTCACCCTAACCCTACGCCTACCCCTCTCCCTAACCCTCACATTAACGCTAACCCTAACCCTAACCCCAACCCTAACCCTACCCCTAACTCTCAACCTCACACTAACCCTAAACCTAACCTTCACCCTCATCCTAACCCTAATCCTCACCCACACCCTAACCCTCAAACTCACCTGAAGCCTCTCCCTCACCCGAACCCTCATCCTCACCCTAAATCTCACCCTAAACATCACCCAAACCCTAACCCTCACCCTAACCCTAAACTTAACCCTCATCCTCACCCTAACCCTCACCCTAACCCTTATCCTCACCCTAACCCTAACCCTAACCCTAACCCTAACCCTAACCCTAACCCTAACCCTAACCCTAACCCTAACCCTAACCCTAACCCTGACCCTGACCCCTAACCCTAACCCTAACCCTAACCCTAACCCTAACCCTAACCCTGACCCTGACCCTGACCCTGACCCTGACCCTGACCCTGACCCTGACCCTGACCCTGACCCTGACCCTAACCCTAACCCTGACCCTAACCCTAACCCTAACCCTAACCCTAACCCTAACCCTAACCCTAACCCTGACCCTAAGCCTAACCCTAACCCTAACCCTAACCCTAACCGTAACCCTCACTCTGACCCTCACGCTAACACTCACCCTAACCCTAACCCTAAACCTTATCCTCACCTTAACCCTCACCCTAACCCTTACCCTCATCCTTTCCCTAACCCTAACCCTCACCCTCACCCTAACCCTAACCCAAACAATAACCCTAATGATCATCCTAACCCTAACCCTCACACTCACCCAAACCCAAACCTTAACCGTAACCCTCACCTTCACCCTCAACCTAAACCTCAACCTCACCCTCATCCTAACCCTCACCCTCACCCTAAACATCAACCTAACCGTAACCCTCTAAACCAAACCCTAACTCTAACCCTAACCTTCACCCTAACCCTAAACTTACCTCTCACCCTAACCCTCACCCTAACCCTAACCCTAAACTTTCCCTAACGCTAACCCTAACATTAACCCTCACCCTCATACTAAACATCACTCTAACGCTAACCCTCACCCTAACCCTAACCCTAAGCCTCATCCTAACCCTACCCCTCAACTTAACCTTCACCCTCCCCTAATCCTCACCCTAACTCTAACCCTAACCCTTACCTAAACAAAACCCTCACCCACACCCTCAACTTAACCCTCACCATAACCCTTACCTCACCCTAAACCTAACTCTAACCCTCAGCCTAAACCTAACCCTCACCCTAACCCTAAACCTACCCCTCACGCTAACCCTCATCCGAACCCTCACCCTAAACCTAACCCTCACCCTAAACCTAACCCTAACCCTCAACCTCACTGTAACACTCACCGTCACCCTAACACTCAACCTAACCCAAACCCTCACCCACACCCTAACCATCACACTCACCCGAACCCTAAACCTTACCCTAACCCTAAACCTCACCCTAAACATCACCCTAACCCTAACCTTCACCCTCACCCTCACCCTCACAATAAACATCAACTTAACCCTACATCTCAGCCTAACCCTAACCCTCTACCTGACCCTAAACCTCACCCTGACCCTCACCCTAACCCTAACCCTAACCCTAACCCTCACCGTAAACCTTACCCTTAACCTAACCCTCAACCTAAACCTAACCCTCACCCTAAACCTAACCCTCACACTAACCTTAACCCTAACCCTCACCCTCACCCTCTCAATACCCCTAACCCTAACCCTAATCTTAACACTGACCCTCACCCTCACCCTAACCCTAACCCTAACCCTTAACCTCACTCTCACCTTAACCCTCACATTCACCCTAAACCTCACCCTAACCCTACGCCTACCCCTCTCCCTAACCCTCACATTAACGCTAACCCTAACCCTAACCCCAACCCTAACCCTACCCCTAACTCTCAACCTCACACTAACCCTAAACCTAACCTTCACCCTCATCCTAACCCTAATCCTCACCCACACCCTAACCCTCAAACTCACCTGAAGCCTCTCCCTCACCCGAACCCTCATCCTCACCCTAAATCTCACCCTAAACATCACCCAAACCCTAACCCTCACCCTAACCCTAAACTTAACCCTCATCCTCACCCTAACCCTCACCCTAACCCTTATCCTCACCCTAACCCTAACCCTAACCCTAACCCTAACCCTAACCCTAACCCTAACCCTAACCCTAACCCTAACCCTAACCCTGACCCTAAGCCTAACCCTAACCCTAACCCTAACCCTAACCGTAACCCTCACTCTGACCCTCACGCTAACACTCACCCTAACCCTAACCCTAAACCTTATCCTCACCTTAACCCTCACCCTAACCCTTACCCTCATCCTTTCCCTAACCCTAACCCTCACCCTCACCCTAACCCTAACCCAAACAATAACCCTAATGATCATCCTAACCCTAACCCTCACACTCACCCAAACCCAAACCTTAACCGTAACCCTCACCTTCACCCTCAACCTAAACCTCAACCTCACCCTCATCCTAACCCTCACCCTCACCCTAAACATCAACCTAACCGTAACCCTCTAAACCAAACCCTAACTCTAACCCTAACCTTCACCCTAACCCTAAACTTACCTCTCACCCTAACCCTCACCCTAACCCTAACCCTAAACTTTCCCTAACGCTAACCCTAACATTAACCCTCACCCTCATACTAAACATCACTCTAACGCTAACCCTCACCCTAACCCTAACCCTAAGCCTCATCCTAACCCTACCCCTCAACTTAACCTTCACCCTCCCCTAATCCTCACCCTAACTCTAACCCTAACCCTTACCTAAACAAAACCCTCACCCACACCCTCAACTTAACCCTCACCATAACCCTTACCTCACCCTAAACCTAACTCTAACCCTCAGCCTAAACCTAACCCTCACCCTAACCCTAAACCTACCCCTCACGCTAACCCCTCATCCGAACCCTCACCCTAAACCTAACCCTCACCCTAAACCTAACCCTAACCCTCAACCTCACTGTAACACTCACCGTCACCCTAACACTCAACCTAACCCAAACCCTCACCCACACCCTAACCATCACTCACCCGAACCCTAAACCTTACCCTAACCCTAAACCTCACCCTAAACATCACCCTAACCCTAACCTTCACCCTCACCCTCACCCTCACAATAAACATCAACTTAACCCTACATCTCAGCCTAACCCTAACCCTCTACCTGACCCTAAACCTCACCCTGACCCTCACCCTAACCCTAACCCTAACCCTAACCCTCACCGTAAACCTTACCCTTAACCTAACCCTCAACCTAAACCTAACCCTCACCCTAAACCTAACCCTCACACTAACCTTAACCCTAACCCTCACCCTCACCCTCTCAATACCCCTAACCCTAACCCTAATCTTAACACTGACCCTCACCCTCACCCTAACCCTAACCCTAACCCTTAACCTCACTCTCACCTTAACCCTCACATTCACCCTAAACCTCACCCTAACCCTACGCCTACCCCTCTCCCTAACCCTCACATTAACGCTAACCCTAACCCTAACCCCAACCCTAACCCTACCCCTAACTCTCAACCTCACACTAACCCTAAACCTAACCTTCACCCTCATCCTAACCCTAATCCTCACCCACACCCTAACCCTCAAACTCACCTGAAGCCTCTCCCTCACCCGAACCCTCATCCTCACCCTAAATCTCACCCTAAACATCACCCAAACCCTAACCCTCACCCTAACCCTAAACTTAACCCTCATCCTCACCCTAACCCTCACCCTAACCCTTATCCTCACCCTAACCCTAACCCTAACCCTAACCCTAACCCTAACCCTAACCCTAACCCTAACCCTAACCCTAACCCTAACCCTAACCCTAACCCTGACCCTGACCCTAACCCTAACCCTAACCCTAACCCTAACCCTAACCCTAACCCTGACCCTGACCCTGACCCTGACCCTGACCCTGACCCTGACCCTGACCCTGACCCTGACCCTAACCCTAACCCTGACCCTAACCCTAACCCTAACCCTAACCCTAACCCTAACCCTAACCCTAACCCTGACCCTAAGCCTAACCCTAACCCTAACCCTAACCCTAACCGTAACCCTCACTCTGACCCTCACGCTAACACTCACCCTAACCCTAACCCTAAACCTTATCCTCACCTTAACCCTCACCCTAACCCTTACCCTCATCCTTTCCCTAACCCTAACCCTCACCCTCACCCTAACCCTAACCCAAACAATAACCCTAATGATCATCCTAACCCTAACCCTCACACTCACCCAAACCCAAACCTTAACCGTAACCCTCACCTTCACCCTCAACCTAAACCTCAACCTCACCCTCATCCTAACCCTCACCCTCACCCTAAACATCAACCTAACCGTAACCCTCTAAACCAAACCCTAACTCTAACCCTAACCTTCACCCTAACCCTAAACTTACCTCTCACCCTAACCCTCACCCTAACCCTAACCCTAAACTTTCCCTAACGCTAACCCTAACATTAACCCTCACCCTCATACTAAACATCACTCTAACGCTAACCCTCACCCTAACCCTAACCCTAAGCCTCATCCTAACCCTACCCCTCAACTTAACCTTCACCCTCCCCTAATCCTCACCCTAACTCTAACCCTAACCCTTACCTAAACAAAACCCTCACCCACACCCTCAACTTAACCCTCACCATAACCCTTACCTCACCCTAAACCTAACTCTAACCCTCAGCCTAAACCTAACCCTCACCCTAACCCTAAACCTACCCCTCACGCTAACCCTCATCCGAACCCTCACCCTAAACCTAACCCTCACCCTAAACCTAACCCTAACCCTCAACCTCACTGTAACACTCACCGTCACCCTAACACTCAACCTAACCCAAACCCTCACCCACACCCTAACCATCACACTCACCCGAACCCTAAACCTTACCCTAACCCTAAACCTCACCCTAAACATCACCCTAACCCTAACCTTCACCCTCACCCTCACCCTCACAATAAACATCAACTTAACCCTACATCTCAGCCTAACCCTAACCCTCTACCTGACCCTAAACCTCACCCTGACCCTCACCCTAACCCTAACCCTAACCCTAACCCTCACCGTAAACCTTACCCTTAACCTAACCCTCAACCTAAACCTAACCCTCACCCTAAACCTAACCCTCACACTAACCTTAACCCTAACCCTCACCCTCACCCTCTCAATACCCCTAACCCTAACCCTAATCTTAACACTGACCCTCACCCTCACCCTAACCCTAACCCTAACCCTTAACCTCACTCTCACCTTAACCCTCACATTCACCCTAAACCTCACCCTAACCCTACGCCTACCCCTCTCCCTAACCCTCACATTAACGCTAACCCTAAC
>NW_024871510.1:0-20000 GCF_019054845.1 Dipodomys spectabilis
CACCCTCATACTAAACATCACTCTAACGCTAACCCCTCACCCTAACCCTAACCCTAAGCCTCATCCTAACCCTACCCCTCAACTTAACCTTCACCCTCCCCTAATCCTCACCCTAACTCTAACCCTAACCCTTACCTAAACAAAACCCTCACCCACACCCTCAACTTAACCCTCACCATAACCCTTACCTCACCCTAAACCTAACTCTAACCCTCAGCCTAAACCTAACCCTCACCCTAACCCTAAACCTACCCCTCACGCTAACCCTCATCCGAACCCTCACCCTAAACCTAACCCTCACCCTAAACCTAACCCTAACCCTCAACCTCACTGTAACACTCACCGTCACCCTAACACTCAACCTAACCCAAACCCTCACCCACACCCTAACCATCACACTCACCCGAACCCTAAACCTTACCCTAACCCTAAACCTCACCCTAAACATCACCCTAACCCTAACCTTCACCCTCACCCTCACCCTCACAATAAACATCAACTTAACCCTACATCTCAGCCTAACCCTAACCCTCTACCTGACCCTAAACCTCACCCTGACCCTCACCCTAACCCTAACCCTAACCCTAACCCTCACCGTAAACCTTACCCTTAACCTAACCCTCAACCTAAACCTAACCCTCACCCTAAACCTAACCCTCACACTAACCTTAACCCTAACCCTCACCCTCACCCTCTCAATACCCCTAACCCTAACCCTAATCTTAACACTGACCCTCACCCTCACCCTAACCCTAACCCTAACCCTTAACCTCACTCTCACCTTAACCCTCACATTCACCCTAAACCTCACCCTAACCCTACGCCTACCCCTCTCCCTAACCCTCACATTAACGCTAACCCTAACCCTAACCCCAACCCTAACCCTACCCCTAACTCTCAACCTCACACTAACCCTAAACCTAACCTTCACCCTCATCCTAACCCTAATCCTCACCCACACCCTAACCCTCAAACTCACCTGAAGCCTCTCCCTCACCCGAACCCTCATCCTCACCCTAAATCTCACCCTAAACATCACCCAAACCCTAACCCTCACCCTAACCCTAAACTTAACCCTCATCCTCACCCTAACCCTCACCCTAACCCTTATCCTCACCCTAACCCTAACCCTAACCCTAACCCTAACCCTAACCCTAACCCTAACCCTAACCCTAACCCTAACCCTAACCCTGACCCTAAGCCTAACCCTAACCCTAACCCTAACCCTAACCGTAACCCTCACTCTGACCCTCACGCTAACACTCACCCTAACCCTAACCCTAAACCTTATCCTCACCTTAACCCTCACCCTAACCCTTACCCTCATCCTTTCCCTAACCCTAACCCTCACCCTCACCCTAACCCTAACCCAAACAATAACCCTAATGATCATCCTAACCCTAACCCTCACACTCACCCAAACCCAAACCTTAACCGTAACCCTCACCTTCACCCTCAACCTAAACCTCAACCTCACCCTCATCCTAACCCCTCACCCTCACCCTAAACATCAACCTAACCGTAACCCTCTAAACCAAACCCTAACTCTAACCCTAACCTTCACCCTAACCCTAAACTTACCTCTCACCCTAACCCTCACCCTAACCCTAACCCTAAACTTTCCCTAACGCTAACCCTAACATTAACCCTCACCCTCATACTAAACATCACTCTAACGCTAACCCTCACCCTAACCCTAACCCTAAGCCTCATCCTAACCCTACCCCTCAACTTAACCTTCACCCTCCCCTAATCCTCACCCTAACTCTAACCCTAACCCTTACCTAAACAAAACCCTCACCCACACCCTCAACTTAACCCTCACCATAACCCTTACCTCACCCTAAACCTAACTCTAACCCTCAGCCTAAACCTAACCCTCACCCCTAACCCTAAACCTACCCCTCACGCTAACCCTCATCCGAACCCTCACCCTAAACCTAACCCTCACCCTAAACCTAACCCTAACCCTCAACCTCACTGTAACACTCACCGTCACCCTAACACTCAACCTAACCCAAACCCTCACCCACACCCTAACCATCACACTCACCCGAACCCTAAACCTTACCCTAACCCTAAACCTCACCCTAAACATCACCCTAACCCTAACCTTCACCCTCACCCTCACCCTCACAATAAACATCAACTTAACCCTACATCTCAGCCTAACCCTAACCCTCTACCTGACCCTAAACCTCACCCTGACCCTCACCCTAACCCTAACCCTAACCCTAACCCTCACCGTAAACCTTACCCTTAACCTAACCCTCAACCTAAACCTAACCCTCACCCTAAACCTAACCCTCACACTAACCTTAACCCTAACCCTCACCCTCACCCTCTCAATACCCCTAACCCTAACCCTAATCTTAACACTGACCCTCACCCTCACCCTAACCCTAACCCTAACCCTTAACCTCACTCTCACCTTAACCCTCACATTCACCCTAAACCTCACCCTAACCCTACGCCTACCCCTCTCCCTAACCCTCACATTAACGCTAACCCTAACCCTAACCCCAACCCTAACCCTACCCCTAACTCTCAACCTCACACTAACCCTAAACCTAACCTTCACCCTCATCCTAACCCTAATCCTCACCCACACCCTAACCCTCAAACTCACCTGAAGCCTCTCCCTCACCCGAACCCTCATCCTCACCCTAAATCTCACCCTAAACATCACCCAAACCCTAACCCTCACCCTAACCCTAAACTTAACCCTCATCCTCACCCTAACCCTCACCCTAACCCTTATCCTCACCCTAACCCTAACCCTAACCCTAACCCTGACCCCTAACCCTAACCCTAACCCTAACCCTAACCCTAACCCTAACCCTAACCCTAACCCGACCCTGACCCTGACCCTGACCCTGACCCTGACCCTGACCCTGACCCTGACCCTGACCCTGACCCTGACCCTGACCCTGAACCTAACCCTAACCCTAACCCTAACCCTGACCCTAACCCTAACCCTAACCCTAACCCTAACCCTAACCCTAACCCTAACCCTGACCCTAAGCCTAACCCTAACCCTAACCCTAACCCTAACCGTACCCCTCACTCTGACCCTCACGCTAACACTCACCCTAACCCTAACCCTAAACCTTATCCTCACCTTAACCCTCACCCTAACCCTTACCCTCATCCTTTCCCTAACCCTAACCCTCACCCTCACCCTAACCCTAACCCAAACAATAACCCTAATGATCATCCTAACCCTAACCCTCACACTCACCCAAACCCAAACCTTAACCGTAACCCTCACCTTCACCCTCAACCTAAACCTCAACCTCACCCTCATCCTAACCCTCACCCTCACCCTAAACATCAACCTAACCGTAACCCTCTAAACCAAACCCTAAATCTAACCCTAACCTTCACCCTAACCCTAAACTTACCTCTCACCCTAACCCTCACCCTAACCCTAACCCTAAACTTTCCCTAACGCTAACCCTAACATTAACCCTCACCCTCATACTAAACATCACTCTAACGCTAACCCTCACCCTAACCCTAACCCTAAGCCTCATCCTAACCTTACCCCTCAACTTAACCTTCACCCTCCCCTAATCCTCACCCTAACTCTAACCCTAACCCTTACCTAAACAAAACCCTCACCCACACCCTCAACTTAACCCTCACCATAACCCTTACCTCACCCTAAACCTAACTCTAACCCTCAGCCTAAACCTAACCCTCACCCTAACCCTAAACCTACCCCTCACGCTAACCCTCATCCGAACCCTCACCCTAAACCTAACCCTCACCCTAAACCTAACCCTAACCCTCAACCTCACTGTAACACTCACCGTCACCCTAACACTCAACCTAACCCAAACCCTCACCCACACCCTAACCATCACACTCACCCGAACCCTAAACCTTACCCTAACCCTAAACCTCACCCTAAACATCACCCTAACCCTAACCTTCACCCTCACCCTCACCCTCACAATAAACATCAACTTAACCCTACATCTCAGCCTAACCCTAACCCTCTACCTGACCCTAAACCTCACCCTGACCCTCACCCTAACCCTAACCCTAACCCTAACCCTCACCGTAAACCTTACCCTTAACCTAACCCTCAACCTAAACCTAACCCTCACCCTAAACCTAACCCTCACACTAACCTTAACCCTAACCCTCACCCTCACCCTCTCAATACCCCTAACCCTAACCCTAATCTTAACACTGACCCTCACCCTCACCCTAACCCTAACCCTAACCCTTAACCTCACTCTCACCTTAACCCTCACATTCACCCTAAACCTCACCCTAACCCTACGCCTACCCCTCTCCCTAACCCTCACATTAACGCTAACCCTAACCCTAACCCCAACCCTAACCCTACCCCTAACTCTCAACCTCACACTAACCCTAAACCTAACCTTCACCCTCATCCTAACCCTAATCCTCACCCACACCCTAACCCTCAAACTCACCTGAAGCCTCTCCCTCACCCGAACCCTCATCCTCACCCTAAATCTCACCCTAAACATCACCCAAACCCTAACCCTCACCCTAACCCTAAACTTAACCCTCATCCTCACCCTAACCCTCACCCTAACCCTTATCCTCACCCTAACCCTAACCCTAACCCTAACCCTAACCCTAACCCTAACCCTAACCCTAACCCTAACCCTAACCCTGACCCTAAGCCTAACCCTAACCCTAACCCTAACCCTAACCGTAACCCTCACTCTGACCCTCACGCTAACACTCACCCTAACCCTAACCCTAAACCTTATCCTCACCTTAACCCTCACCCTAACCCTTACCCTCATCCTTTCCCTAACCCTAACCCTCACCCTCACCCTAACCCTAACCCAAACAATAACCCTAATGATCATCCTAACCCTAACCCTCACACTCACCCAAACCCAAACCTTAACCGTAACCCTCACCTTCACCCTCAACCTAAACCTCAACCTCACCCTCATCCTAACCCTCACCCTCACCCTAAACATCAACCTAACCGTAACCCTCTAAACCAAACCCTAACTCTAACCCTAACCTTCACCCTAACCCTAAACTTACCTCTCACCCTAACCCTCACCCTAACCCTAACCCTAAACTTTCCCTAACGCTAACCCTAACATTAACCCTCACCCTCATACTAAACATCACTCTAACGCTAACCCTCACCCTAACCCTAACCCTAAGCCTCATCCTAACCCTACCCCTCAACTTAACCTTCACCCTCCCCTAATCCTCACCCTAACTCTAACCCTAACCCTTACCTAAACAAAACCCTCACCCACACCCTCAACTTAACCCTCACCATAACCCTTACCTCACCCTAAACCTAACTCTAACCCTCAGCCTAAACCTAACCCTCACCCTAACCCTAAACCTACCCCTCACGCTAACCCTCATCCGAACCCTCACCCTAAACCTAACCCTCACCCTAAACCTAACCCTAACCCTCAACCTCACTGTAACACTCACCGTCACCCTAACACTCAACCTAACCCAAACCCTCACCCACACCCTAACCATCACTCACCCGAACCCTAAACCTTACCCTAACCCTAAACCTCACCCTAAACATCACCCTAACCCTAACCTTCACCCTCACCCTCACCCTCACAATAAACATCAACTTAACCCTACATCTCAGCCTAACCCTAACCCTCTACCTGACCCTAAACCTCACCCTGACCCTCACCCTAACCCTAACCCTAACCCTAACCCTCACCGTAAACCTTACCCTTAACCTAACCCTCAACCTAAACCTAACCCTCACCCTAAACCTAACCCTCACACTAACCTTAACCCTAACCCTCACCCTCACCCTCTCAATACCCCTAACCCTAACCCTAATCTTAACACTGACCCTCACCCTCACCCTAACCCTAACCCTAACCCTTAACCTCACTCTCACCTTAACCCTCACATTCACCCTAAACCTCACCCTAACCCTACGCCTACCCCTCTCCCTAACCCTCACATTAACGCTAACCCTAACCCTAACCCCAACCCTAACCCTACCCCTAACTCTCAACCTCACACTAACCCTAAACCTAACCTTCACCCTCATCCTAACCCTAATCCTCACCCACACCCTAACCCTCAAACTCACCTGAAGCCTCTCCCTCACCCGAACCCTCATCCTCACCCTAAATCTCACCCTAAACATCACCCAAACCCTAACCCTCACCCTAACCCTAAACTTAACCCTCATCCTCACCCTAACCCTCACCCTAACCCTTATCCTCACCCTAACCCTAACCCTAACCCTAACCCTGACCCTAACCCTAACCCTAACCCTAACCCTAACCCTAACCCTAACCCTAACCCTAACCCTGACCCTAACCCTGACCCTGACCCTGACCCTGACCCTGACCCTGACCCTGACCCTGACCCTGACCCTGACCCTGAACCTAACCCTAACCCTAACCCTAACCCTGACCCTAACCCTAACCCTAACCCTAACCCTAACCCTAACCCTAACCCTAACCCTGACCCTAAGCCTAACCCTAACCCTAACCCTAACCCTAACCGTAACCCTCACTCTGACCCTCACGCTAACACTCACCCTAACCCTAACCCTAAACCTTATCCTCACCTTAACCCTCACCCTAACCCTTACCCTCATCCTTTCCCTAACCCTAACCCTCACCCTCACCCTAACCCTAACCCAAACAATAACCCTAATGATCATCCTAACCCTAACCCTCACACTCACCCAAACCCAAACCTTAACCGTAACCCTCACCTTCACCCTCAACCTAAACCTCAACCTCACCCTCATCCTAACCCTCACCCTCACCCTAAACATCAACCTAACCGTAACCCTCTAAACCAAACCCTAACTCTAACCCTAACCTTCACCCTAACCCTAAACTTACCTCTCACCCTAACCCTCACCCTAACCCTAACCCTAAACTTTCCCTAACGCTAACCCTAACATTAACCCTCACCCTCATACTAAACATCACTCTAACGCTAACCCTCACCCTAACCCTAACCCTAAGCCTCATCCTAACCCTACCCCTCAACTTAACCTTCACCCTCCCCTAATCCTCACCCTAACTCTAACCCTAACCCTTACCTAAACAAAACCCTCACCCACACCCTCAACTTAACCCTCACCATAACCCTTACCTCACCCTAAACCTAACTCTAACCCTCAGCCTAAACCTAACCCTCACCCTAACCCTAAACCTACCCCTCACGCTAACCCTCATCCGAACCCTCACCCTAAACCTAACCCTCACCCTAAACCTAACCCTAACCCTCAACCTCACTGTAACACTCACCGTCACCCTAACACTCAACCTAACCCAAACCCTCACCCACACCCTAACCATCACACTCACCCGAACCCTAAACCTTACCCTAACCCTAAACCTCACCCTAAACATCACCCTAACCCTAACCTTCACCCTCACCCTCACCCTCACAATAAACATCAACTTAACCCTACATCTCAGCCTAACCCTAACCCTCTACCTGACCCTAAACCTCACCCTGACCCTCACCCTAACCCTAACCCTAACCCTAACCCTCACCGTAAACCTTACCCTTAACCTAACCCTCAACCTAAACCTAACCCTCACCCTAAACCTAACCCTCACACTAACCTTAACCCTAACCCTCACCCTCACCCTCTCAATACCCCTAACCCTAACCCTAATCTTAACACTGACCCTCACCCTCACCCTAACCCTAACCCTAACCCTTAACCTCACTCTCACCTTAACCCTCACATTCACCCTAAACCTCACCCTAACCCTACGCCTACCCCTCTCCCTAACCCTCACATTAACGCTAACCCTAACCCTAACCCCAACCCTAACCCTACCCCTAACTCTCAACCTCACACTAACCCTAAACCTAACCTTCACCCTCATCCTAACCCTAATCCTCACCCACACCCTAACCCTCAAACTCACCTGAAGCCTCTCCCTCACCCGAACCCTCATCCTCACCCTAAATCTCACCCTAAACATCACCCAAACCCTAACCCTCACCCTAACCCTAAACTTAACCCTCATCCTCACCCTAACCCTCACCCTAACCCTTATCCTCACCCTAACCCTAACCCTAACCCTAACCCTAACCCTAACCCTAACCCTAACCCTAACCCTAACCCTAACCCTAACCCTAACCCTAACCCTGACCCTAACCCTAACCCTAACCCTAACCCTAACCCTAACCCTAACCCTAACCCTGACCCTAACCCTGACCCTGACCCTGACCCTGACCCTGACCCTGACCCTGACCCTGACCCTGACCCTGACCCTGAACCTAACCCTAACCCTAACCCTAACCCTGACCCTAAGCCTAACCCTAACCCTAACCCTAACCCTAACCGTAACCCTCACTCTGACCCTCACGCTAACACTCACCCTAACCCTAACCCTAAACCTTATCCTCACCTTAACCCTCACCCTAACCCTTACCCTCATCCTTTCCCTAACCCTAACCCTCACCCTCACCCTAACCCTAACCCAAACAATAACCCTAATGATCATCCTAACCCTAACCCTCACACTCACCCAAACCCAAACCTTAACCGTAACCCTCACCTTCACCCTCAACCTAAACCTCAACCTCACCCTCATCCTAACCCTCACCCTCACCCTAAACATCAACCTAACCGTAACCCTCTAAACCAAACCCTAACTCTAACCCTAACCTTCACCCTAACCCTAAACTTACCTCTCACCCTAACCCTCACCCTAACCCTAACCCTAAACTTTCCCTAACGCTAACCCTAACATTAACCCTCACCCTCATACTAAACATCACTCTAACGCTAACCCTCACCCTAACCCTAACCCTAAGCCTCATCCTAACCCTACCCCTCAACTTAACCTTCACCCTCCCCTAATCCTCACCCTAACTCTAACCCTAACCCTTACCTAAACAAAACCCTCACCCACACCCTCAACTTAACCCTCACCATAACCCTTACCTCACCCTAAACCTAACTCTAACCCTCAGCCTAAACCTAACCCTCACCCTAACCCTAAACCTACCCCTCACGCTAACCCTCATCCGAACCCTCACCCTAAACCTAACCCTCACCCTAAACCTAACCCTAACCCTCAACCTCACTGTAACACTCACCGTCACCCTAACACTCAACCTAACCCAAACCCTCACCCACACCCTAACCATCACACTCACCCGAACCCTAAACCTTACCCTAACCCTAAACCTCACCCTAAACATCACCCTAACCCTAACCTTCACCCTCACCCTCACCCTCACAATAAACATCAACTTAACCCTACATCTCAGCCTAACCCTAACCCTCTACCTGACCCTAAACCTCACCCTGACCCTCACCCTAACCCTAACCCTAACCCTAACCCTCACCGTAAACCTTACCCTTAACCTAACCCTCAACCTAAACCTAACCCTCACCCTAAACCTAACCCTCACACTAACCTTAACCCTAACCCTCACCCTCACCCTCTCAATACCCCTAACCCTAACCCTAATCTTAACACTGACCCTCACCCTCACCCTAACCCTAACCCTAACCCTTAACCTCACTCTCACCTTAACCCTCACATTCACCCTAAACCTCACCCTAACCCTACGCCTACCCCTCTCCCTAACCCTCACATTAACGCTAACCCTAACCCTAACCCCAACCCTAACCCTACCCCTAACTCTCAACCTCACACTAACCCTAAACCTAACCTTCACCCTCATCCTAACCCTAATCCTCACCCACACCCTAACCCTCAAACTCACCTGAAGCCTCTCCCTCACCCGAACCCTCATCCTCACCCTAAATCTCACCCTAAACATCACCCAAACCCTAACCCTCACCCTAACCCTAAACTTAACCCTCATCCTCACCCTAACCCTCACCCTAACCCTTATCCTCACCCTAACCCTAACCCTAACCCTAACCCTGACCCTAACCCTAACCCTAACCCTAACCCTAACCCTAACCCTAACCCTAACCCTAACCCTGACCCTAACCCTGACCCTGACCCTGACCCTGACCCTGACCCTGACCCTGACCCTGACCCTGACCCTGACCCTGAACCTAACCCTAACCCTAACCCTAACCCTGACCCTAACCCTAACCCTAACCCTAACCCTAACCCTAACCCTAACCCTAACCCTGACCCTAAGCCTAACCCTAACCCTAACCCTAACCCTAACCGTAACCCTCACTCTGACCCTCACGCTAACACTCACCCTAACCCTAACCCTAAACCTTATCCTCACCTTAACCCTCACCCTAACCCTTACCCTCATCCTTTCCCTAACCCTAACCCTCACCCTCACCCTAACCCTAACCCAAACAATAACCCTAATGATCATCCTAACCCTAACCCTCACACTCACCCAAACCCAAACCTTAACCGTAACCCTCACCTTCACCCTCAACCTAAACCTCAACCTCACCCTCATCCTAACCCTCACCCTCACCCTAAACATCAACCTAACCGTAACCCTCTAAACCAAACCCTAAATCTAACCCTAACCTTCACCCTAACCCTAAACTTACCTCTCACCCTAACCCTCACCCTAACCCTAACCCTAAACTTTCCCTAACGCTAACCCTAACATTAACCCTCACCCTCATACTAAACATCACTCTAACGCTAACCCTCACCCTAACCCTAACCCTAAGCCTCATCCTAACCTTACCCCTCAACTTAACCTTCACCCTCCCCTAATCCTCACCCTAACTCTAACCCTAACCCTTACCTAAACAAAACCCTCACCCACACCCTCAACTTAACCCTCACCATAACCCTTACCTCACCCTAAACCTAACTCTAACCCTCAGCCTAAACCTAACCCTCACCCTAACCCTAAACCTACCCCTCACGCTAACCCTCATCCGAACCCTCACCCTAAACCTAACCCTCACCCTAAACCTAACCCTAACCCTCAACCTCACTGTAACACTCACCGTCACCCTAACACTCAACCTAACCCAAACCCTCACCCACACCCTAACCATCACACTCACCCGAACCCTAAACCTTACCCTAACCCTAAACCTCACCCTAAACATCACCCTAACCCTAACCTTCACCCTCACCCTCACCCTCACAATAAACATCAACTTAACCCTACATCTCAGCCTAACCCTAACCCTCTACCTGACCCTAAACCTCACCCTGACCCTCACCCTAACCCTAACCCTAACCCTAACCCTCACCGTAAACCTTACCCTTAACCTAACCCTCAACCTAAACCTAACCCTCACCCTAAACCTAACCCTCACACTAACCTTAACCCTAACCCTCACCCTCACCCTCTCAATACCCCTAACCCTAACCCTAATCTTAACACTGACCCTCACCCTCACCCTAACCCTAACCCTAACCCTTAACCTCACTCTCACCTTAACCCTCACATTCACCCTAAACCTCACCCTAACCCTACGCCTACCCCTCTCCCTAACCCTCACATTAACGCTAACCCTAACCCTAACCCCAACCCTAACCCTACCCCTAACTCTCAACCTCACACTAACCCTAAACCTAACCTTCACCCTCATCCTAACCCTAATCCTCACCCACACCCTAACCCTCAAACTCACCTGAAGCCTCTCCCTCACCCGAACCCTCATCCTCACCCTAAATCTCACCCTAAACATCACCCAAACCCTAACCCTCACCCTAACCCTAAACTTAACCCTCATCCTCACCCTAACCCTCACCCTAACCCTTATCCTCACCCTAACCCTAACCCTAACCCTAACCCTAACCCTAACCCTAACCCTAACCCTAACCCTAACCCTAACCCTAACCCTGACCCTAAGCCTAACCCTAACCCTAACCCTAACCCTAACCGTAACCCTCACTCTGACCCTCACGCTAACACTCACCCTAACCCTAACCCTAAACCTTATCCTCACCTTAACCCTCACCCTAACCCTTACCCTCATCCTTTCCCTAACCCTAACCCTCACCCTCACCCTAACCCTAACCCAAACAATAACCCTAATGATCATCCTAACCCTAACCCTCACACTCACCCAAACCCAAACCTTAACCGTAACCCTCACCTTCACCCTCAACCTAAACCTCAACCTCACCCTCATCCTAACCCTCACCCTCACCCTAAACATCAACCTAACCGTAACCCTCTAAACCAAACCCTAACTCTAACCCTAACCTTCACCCTAACCCTAAACTTACCTCTCACCCTAACCCTCACCCTAACCCTAACCCTAAACTTTCCCTAACGCTAACCCTAACATTAACCCTCACCCTCATACTAAACATCACTCTAACGCTAACCCTCACCCTAACCCTAACCCTAAGCCTCATCCTAACCCTACCCCTCAACTTAACCTTCACCCTCCCCTAATCCTCACCCTAACTCTAACCCTAACCCTTACCTAAACAAAACCCTCACCCACACCCTCAACTTAACCCTCACCATAACCCTTACCTCACCCTAAACCTAACTCTAACCCTCAGCCTAAACCTAACCCTCACCCTAACCCTAAACCTACCCCTCACGCTAACCCTCATCCGAACCCTCACCCTAAACCTAACCCTCACCCTAAACCTAACCCTAACCCTCAACCTCACTGTAACACTCACCGTCACCCTAACACTCAACCTAACCCAAACCCTCACCCACACCCTAACCATCACTCACCCGAACCCTAAACCTTACCCTAACCCTAAACCTCACCCTAAACATCACCCTAACCCTAACCTTCACCCTCACCCTCACCCTCACAATAAACATCAACTTAACCCTACATCTCAGCCTAACCCTAACCCTCTACCTGACCCTAAACCTCACCCTGACCCTCACCCTAACCCTAACCCTAACCCTAACCCTCACCGTAAACCTTACCCTTAACCTAACCCTCAACCTAAACCTAACCCTCACCCTAAACCTAACCCTCACACTAACCTTAACCCTAACCCTCACCCTCACCCTCTCAATACCCCTAACCCTAACCCTAATCTTAACACTGACCCTCACCCTCACCCTAACCCTAACCCTAACCCTTAACCTCACTCTCACCTTAACCCTCACATTCACCCTAAACCTCACCCTAACCCTACGCCTACCCCTCTCCCTAACCCTCACATTAACGCTAACCCTAACCCTAACCCCAACCCTAACCCTACCCCTAACTCTCAACCTCACACTAACCCTAAACCTAACCTTCACCCTCATCCTAACCCTAATCCTCACCCACACCCTAACCCTCAAACTCACCTGAAGCCTCTCCCTCACCCGAACCCTCATCCTCACCCTAAATCTCACCCTAAACATCACCCAAACCCTAACCCTCACCCTAACCCTAAACTTAACCCTCATCCTCACCCTAACCCTCACCCTAACCCTTATCCTCACCCTAACCCTAACCCTAACCCTAACCCTAACCCTAACCCTAACCCTAACCCTAACCCTAACCCTAACCCTAACCCTGACCCTAAGCCTAACCCTAACCCTAACCCTAACCCTAACCGTAACCCTCACTCTGACCCTCACGCTAACACTCACCCTAACCCTAACCCTAAACCTTATCCTCACCTTAACCCTCACCCTAACCCTTACCCTCATCCTTTCCCTAACCCTAACCCTCACCCTCACCCTAACCCTAACCCAAACAATAACCCTAATGATCATCCTAACCCTAACCCTCACACTCACCCAAACCCAAACCTTAACCGTAACCCTCACCTTCACCCTCAACCTAAACCTCAACCTCACCCTCATCCTAACCCTCACCCTCACCCTAAACATCAACCTAACCGTAACCCTCTAAACCAAACCCTAACTCTAACCCTAACCTTCACCCTAACCCTAAACTTACCTCTCACCCTAACCCTCACCCTAACCCTAACCCTAAACTTTCCCTAACGCTAACCCTAACATTAACCCTCACCCTCATACTAAACATCACTCTAACGCTAACCCTCACCCTAACCCTAACCCTAAGCCTCATCCTAACCCTACCCCTCAACTTAACCTTCACCCTCCCCTAATCCTCACCCTAACTCTAACCCTAACCCTTACCTAAACAAAACCCTCACCCACACCCTCAACTTAACCCTCACCATAACCCTTACCTCACCCTAAACCTAACTCTAACCCTCAGCCTAAACCTAACCCTCACCCTAACCCTAAACCTACCCCTCACGCTAACCCTCATCCGAACCCTCACCCTAAACCTAACCCTCACCCTAAACCTAACCCTAACCCTCAACCTCACTGTAACACTCACCGTCACCCTAACACTCAACCTAACCCAAACCCTCACCCACACCCTAACCATCACTCACCCGAACCCTAAACCTTACCCTAACCCTAAACCTCACCCTAAACATCACCCTAACCCTAACCTTCACCCTCACCCTCACCCTCACAATAAACATCAACTTAACCCTACATCTCAGCCTAACCCTAACCCTCTACCTGACCCTAAACCTCACCCTGACCCTCACCCTAACCCTAACCCTAACCCTAACCCTCACCGTAAACCTTACCCTTAACCTAACCCTCAACCTAAACCTAACCCTCACCCTAAACCTAACCCTCACACTAACCTTAACCCTAACCCTCACCCTCACCCTCTCAATACCCCTAACCCTAACCCTAATCTTAACACTGACCCTCACCCTCACCCTAACCCTAACCCTAACCCTTAACCTCACTCTCACCTTAACCCTCACATTCACCCTAAACCTCACCCTAACCCTACGCCTACCCCTCTCCCTAACCCTCACATTAACGCTAACCCTAACCCTAACCCCAACCCTAACCCTACCCCTAACTCTCAACCTCACACTAACCCTAAACCTAACCTTCACCCTCATCCTAACCCTAATCCTCACCCACACCCTAACCCTCAAACTCACCTGAAGCCTCTCCCTCACCCGAACCCTCATCCTCACCCTAAATCTCACCCTAAACATCACCCAAACCCTAACCCTCACCCTAACCCTAAACTTAACCCTCATCCTCACCCTAACCCTCACCCTAACCCTTATCCTCACCCTAACCCTAACCCTAACCCTAACCCTGACCCTAACCCTAACCCTAACCCTAACCCTAACCCTAACCCTAACCCTAACCCTAACCCTGACCCTAACCCTGACCCTGACCCTGACCCTGACCCTGACCCTGACCCTGACCCTGACCCTGACCCTGACCCTGAACCTAACCCTAACCCTAACCCTAACCCTGACCCTAACCCTAACCCTAACCCTAACCCTAACCCTAACCCTAACCCTAACCCTGACCCTAAGCCTAACCCTAACCCTAACCCTAACCCTAACCGTAACCCTCACTCTGACCCTCACGCTAACACTCACCCTAACCCTAACCCTAAACCTTATCCTCACCTTAACCCTCACCCTAACCCTTACCCTCATCCTTTCCCTAACCCTAACCCTCACCCTCACCCTAACCCTAACCCAAACAATAACCCTAATGATCATCCTAACCCTAACCCTCACACTCACCCAAACCCAAACCTTAACCGTAACCCTCACCTTCACCCTCAACCTAAACCTCAACCTCACCCTCATCCTAACCCTCACCCTCACCCTAAACATCAACCTAACCGTAACCCTCTAAACCAAACCCTAAATCTAACCCTAACCTTCACCCTAACCCTAAACTTACCTCTCACCCTAACCCTCACCCTAACCCTAACCCTAAACTTTCCCTAACGCTAACCCTAACATTAACCCTCACCCTCATACTAAACATCACTCTAACGCTAACCCTCACCCTAACCCTAACCCTAAGCCTCATCCTAACCTTACCCCTCAACTTAACCTTCACCCTCCCCTAATCCTCACCCTAACTCTAACCCTAACCCTTACCTAAACAAAACCCTCACCCACACCCTCAACTTAACCCTCACCATAACCCTTACCTCACCCTAAACCTAACTCTAACCCTCAGCCTAAACCTAACCCTCACCCTAACCCTAAACCTACCCCTCACGCTAACCCTCATCCGAACCCTCACCCTAAACCTAACCCTCACCCTAAACCTAACCCTAACCCTCAACCTCACTGTAACACTCACCGTCACCCTAACACTCAACCTAACCCAAACCCTCACCCACACCCTAACCATCACACTCACCCGAACCCTAAACCTTACCCTAACCCTAAACCTCACCCTAAACATCACCCTAACCCTAACCTTCACCCTCACCCTCACCCTCACAATAAACATCAACTTAACCCTACATCTCAGCCTAACCCTAACCCTCTACCTGACCCTAAACCTCACCCTGACCCTCACCCTAACCCTAACCCTAACCCTAACCCTCACCGTAAACCTTACCCTTAACCTAACCCTCAACCTAAACCTAACCCTCACCCTAAACCTAACCCTCACACTAACCTTAACCCTAACCCTCACCCTCACCCTCTCAATACCCCTAACCCTAACCCTAATCTTAACACTGACCCTCACCCTCACCCTAACCCTAACCCTAACCCTTAACCTCACTCTCACCTTAACCCTCACATTCACCCTAAACCTCACCCTAACCCTACGCCTACCCCTCTCCCTAACCCTCACATTAACGCTAACCCTAACCCTAACCCCAACCCTAACCCTACCCCTAACTCTCAACCTCACACTAACCCTAAACCTAACCTTCACCCTCATCCTAACCCTAATCCTCACCCACACCCTAACCCTCAAACTCACCTGAAGCCTCTCCCTCACCCGAACCCTCATCCTCACCCTAAATCTCACCCTAAACATCACCCAAACCCTAACCCTCACCCTAACCCTAAACTTAACCCTCATCCTCACCCTAACCCTCACCCTAACCCTTATCCTCACCCTAACCCTAACCCTAACCCTAACCCTAACCCTAACCCTAACCCTAACCCTAACCCTAACCCTAACCCTAACCCTGACCCTAAGCCTAACCCTAACCCTAACCCTAACCCTAACCGTAACCCTCACTCTGACCCTCACGCTAACACTCACCCTAACCCTAACCCTAAACCTTATCCTCACCTTAACCCTCACCCTAACCCTTACCCTCATCCTTTCCCTAACCCTAACCCTCACCCTCACCCTAACCCTAACCCAAACAATAACCCTAATGATCATCCTAACCCTAACCCTCACACTCACCCAAACCCAAACCTTAACCGTAACCCTCACCTTCACCCTCAACCTAAACCTCAACCTCACCCTCATCCTAACCCTCACCCTCACCCTAAACATCAACCTAACCGTAACCCTCTAAACCAAACCCTAACTCTAACCCTAACCTTCACCCTAACCCTAAACTTACCTCTCACCCTAACCCTCACCCTAACCCTAACCCTAAACTTTCCCTAACGCTAACCCTAACATTAACCCTCACCCTCATACTAAACATCACTCTAACGCTAACCCTCACCCTAACCCTAACCCTAAGCCTCATCCTAACCCTACCCCTCAACTTAACCTTCACCCTCCCCTAATCCTCACCCTAACTCTAACCCTAACCCTTACCTAAACAAAACCCTCACCCACACCCTCAACTTAACCCTCACCATAACCCTTACCTCACCCTAAACCTAACTCTAACCCTCAGCCTAAACCTAACCCTCACCCTAACCCTAAACCTACCCCTCACGCTAACCCTCATCCGAACCCTCACCCTAAACCTAACCCTCACCCTAAACCTAACCCTAACCCTCAACCTCACTGTAACACTCACCGTCACCCTAACACTCAACCTAACCCAAACCCTCACCCACACCCTAACCATCACTCACCCGAACCCTAAACCTTACCCTAACCCTAAACCTCACCCTAAACATCACCCTAACCCTAACCTTCACCCTCACCTTCACCCTCACAATAAACATCAACTTAACCCTACATCTCAGCCTAACCCTAACCCTCTACCTGACCCTAAACCTCACCCTGACCCTCACCCTAACCCTAACCCTAACCCTAACCCTCACCGTAAACCTTACCCTTAACCTAACCCTCAACCTAAACCTAACCCTCACCCTAAACCTAACCCTCACACTAACCTTAACCCTAACCCTCACCCTCACCCTCTCAATACCCCTAACCCTAACCCTAATCTTAACACTGACCCTCACCCTCACCCTAACCCTAACCCTAACCCTTAACCTCACTCTCACCTTAACCCTCACATTCACCCTAAACCTCACCCTAACCCTACGCCTACCCCTCTCCCTAACCCTCACATTAACGCTAACCCTAACCCTAACCCCAACCCTAACCCTACCCCTAACTCTCAACCTCACACTAACCCTAAACCTAACCTTCACCCTCATCCTAACCCTAATCCTCACCCACACCCTAACCCTCAAACTCACCTGAAGCCTCTCCCTCACCCGAACCCTCATCCTCACCCTAAATCTCACCCTAAACATCACCCAAACCCTAACCCTCACCCTAACCCTAAACTTAACCCTCATCCTCACCCTAACCCTCACCCTAACCCTTATCCTCACCCTAACCCTAACCCTAACCCTAACCCTAACCCTAACCCTAACCCTAACCCTAACCCTAACCCTAACCCTAACCCTGACCCTAAGCCTAACCCTAACCCTAACCCTAACCCTAACCGTAACCCTCACTCTGACCCTCACGCTAACACTCACCCTAACCCTAACCCTAAACCTTATCCTCACCTTAACCCTCACCCTAACCCTTACCCTCATCCTTTCCCTAACCCTAACCCTCACCCTCACCCTAACCCTAACCCAAACAATAACCCTAATGATCATCCTAACCCTAACCCTCACACTCACCCAAACCCAAACCTTAACCGTAACCCTCACCTTCACCCTCAACCTAAACCTCAACCTCACCCTCATCCTAACCCTCACCCTCACCCTAAACATCAACCTAACCGTAACCCTCTAAACCAAACCCTAACTCTAACCCTAACCTTCACCCTAACCCTAAACTTACCTCTCACCCTAACCCTCACCCTAACCCTAACCCTAAACTTTCCCTAACGCTAACCCTAACATTAACCCTCACCCTCATACTAAACATCACTCTAACGCTAACCCTCACCCTAACCCTAACCCTAAGCCTCATCCTAACCCTACCCCTCAACTTAACCTTCACCCTCCCCTAATCCTCACCCTAACTCTAACCCTAACCCTTACCTAAACAAAACCCTCACCCACACCCTCAACTTAACCCTCACCATAACCCTTACCTCACCCTAAACCTAACTCTAACCCTCAGCCTAAACCTAACCCTCACCCTAACCCTAAACCTACCCCTCACGCTAACCCTCATCCGAACCCTCACCCTAAACCTAACCCTCACCCTAAACCTAACCCTAACCCTCAACCTCACTGTAACACTCACCGTCACCCTAACACTCAACCTAACCCAAACCCTCACCCACACCCTAACCATCACTCACCCGAACCCTAAACCTTACCCTAACCCTAAACCTCACCCTAAACATCACCCTAACCCTAACCTTCACCCTCACCTTCACCCTCACAATAAACATCAACTTAACCCTACATCTCAGCCTAACCCTAACCCTCTACCTGACCCTAAACCTCACCCTGACCCTCACCCTAACCCTAACCCTAACCCTAACCCTCACCGTAAACCTTACCCTTAACCTAACCCTCAACCTAAACCTAACCCTCACCCTAAACCTAACCCTCACACTAACCTTAACCCTAACCCTCACCCTCACCCTCTCAATACCCCTAACCCTAACCCTAATCTTAACACTGACCCTCACCCTCACCCTAACCCTAACCCTAACCCTTAACCTCACTCTCACCTTAACCCTCACATTCACCCTAAACCTCACCCTAACCCTACGCCTACCCCTCTCCCTAACCCTCACATTAACGCTAACCCTAACCCTAACCCCAACCCTAACCCTACCCCTAACTCTCAACCTCACACTAACCCTAAACCTAACCTTCACCCTCATCCTAACCCTAATCCTCACCCACACCCTAACCCTCAAACTCACCTGAAGCCTCTCCCTCACCCGAACCCTCATCCTCACCCTAAATCTCACCCTAAACATCACC
>NW_024871510.1:27500-30000 GCF_019054845.1 Dipodomys spectabilis
CCAAACAATAACCCTAATGATCATCCTAACCCTAACCCTCACACTCACCCAAACCCAAACCTTAACCGTAACCCTCACCTTCACCCTCAACCTAAACCTCAACCTCACCCTCATCCTAACCCTCACCCTCACCCTAAACATCAACCTAACCGTAACCCTCTAAACCAAACCCTAACTCTAACCCTAACCTTCACCCTAACCCTAAACTTACCTCTCACCCTAACCCTCACCCTAACCCTAACCCTAAACTTTCCCTAACGCTAACCCTAACATTAACCCTCACCCTCATACTAAACATCACTCTAACGCTAACCCTCACCCTAACCCTAACCCTAAGCCTCATCCTAACCCTACCCCTCAACTTAACCTTCACCCTCCCCTAATCCTCACCCTAACTCTAACCCTAACCCTTACCTAAACAAAACCCTCACCCACACCCTCAACTTAACCCTCACCATAACCCTTACCTCACCCTAAACCTAACTCTAACCCTCAGCCTAAACCTAACCCTCACCCTAACCCTAAACCTACCCCTCACGCTAACCCTCATCCGAACCCTCACCCTAAACCTAACCCTCACCCTAAACCTAACCCTAACCCTCAACCTCACTGTAACACTCACCGTCACCCTAACACTCAACCTAACCCAAACCCTCACCCACACCCTAACCATCACTCACCCGAACCCTAAACCTTACCCTAACCCTAAACCTCACCCTAAACATCACCCTAACCCTAACCTTCACCCTCACCCTCACCCTCACAATAAACATCAACTTAACCCTACATCTCAGCCTAACCCTAACCCTCTACCTGACCCTAAACCTCACCCTGACCCTCACCCTAACCCTAACCCTAACCCTAACCCTCACCGTAAACCTTACCCTTAACCTAACCCTCAACCTAAACCTAACCCTCACCCTAAACCTAACCCTCACACTAACCTTAACCCTAACCCTCACCCTCACCCTCTCAATACCCCTAACCCTAACCCTAATCTTAACACTGACCCTCACCCTCACCCTAACCCTAACCCTAACCCTTAACCTCACTCTCACCTTAACCCTCACATTCACCCTAAACCTCACCCTAACCCTACGCCTACCCCTCTCCCTAACCCTCACATTAACGCTAACCCTAACCCTAACCCCAACCCTAACCCTACCCCTAACTCTCAACCTCACACTAACCCTAAACCTAACCTTCACCCTCATCCTAACCCTAATCCTCACCCACACCCTAACCCTCAAACTCACCTGAAGCCTCTCCCTCACCCGAACCCTCATCCTCACCCTAAATCTCACCCTAAACATCACCCAAACCCTAACCCTCACCCTAACCCTAAACTTAACCCTCATCCTCACCCTAACCCTCACCCTAACCCTTATCCTCACCCTAACCCTAACCCTAACCCTAACCCTAACCCTAACCCTAACCCTAACCCTAACCCTAACCCTAACCCTGACCCTAAGCCTAACCCTAACCCTAACCCTAACCCTAACCGTAACCCTCACTCTGACCCTCACGCTAACACTCACCCTAACCCTAACCCTAAACCTTATCCTCACCTTAACCCTCACCCTAACCCTTACCCTCATCCTTTCCCTAACCCTAACCCTCACCCTCACCCTAACCCTAACCCAAACAATAACCCTAATGATCATCCTAACCCTAACCCTCACACTCACCCAAACCCAAACCTTAACCGTAACCCTCACCTTCACCCTCAACCTAAACCTCAACCTCACCCTCATCCTAACCCTCACCCTCACCCTAAACATCAACCTAACCGTAACCCTCTAAACCAAACCCTAACTCTAACCCTAACCTTCACCCTAACCCTAAACTTACCTCTCACCCTAACCCTCACCCTAACCCTAACCCTAAACTTTCCCTAACGCTAACCCTAACATTAACCCTCACCCTCATACTAAACATCACTCTAACGCTAACCCTCACCCTAACCCTAACCCTAAGCCTCATCCTAACCCTACCCCTCAACTTAACCTTCACCCTCCCCTAATCCTCACCCTAACTCTAACCCTAACCCTTACCTAAACAAAACCCTCACCCACACCCTCAACTTAACCCTCACCATAACCCTTACCTCACCCTAAACCTAACTCTAACCCTCAGCCTAAACCTAACCCTCACCCTAACCCTAAACCTACCCCTCACGCTAACCCTCATCCGAACCCTCACCCTAAACCTAACCCTCACCCTAAACCTAACCCTAACCCTCAACCTCACTGTAACACTCACCGTCACCCTAACACTCAACCTAACCCAAACCCTCACCCACACCCTAACCATCACACTCACCCGAACCCTAAACCTTACCCTAACCCTAAACCTCACCCTAAACATCACCCTAACCCTAACCTTCACCCTCACCCTCACCCTCACAATAAACATCAACTTAACCCTACATCTCAGCCTAACCCTAACCCTCTACCTGACCCTAAACCTCACCCTGACCCTCACCCTAACCCTAACCCTA
>NW_024871510.1:32500-42500 GCF_019054845.1 Dipodomys spectabilis
ACCCTGACCCTGACCCTGACCCTGACCCTGACCCTGACCCTGAACCTAACCCTAACCCTAACCCTAACCCTGACCCTAAGCCTAACCCTAACCCTAACCCTAACCCTAACCGTAACCCTCACTCTGACCCTCACGCTAACACTCACCCTAACCCTAACCCTAAACCTTATCCTCACCTTAACCCTCACCCTAACCCTTACCCTCATCCTTTCCCTAACCCTAACCCTCACCCTCACCCTAACCCTAACCCAAACAATAACCCTAATGATCATCCTAACCCTAACCCTCACACTCACCCAAACCCAAACCTTAACCGTAACCCTCACCTTCACCCTCAACCTAAACCTCAACCTCACCCTCATCCTAACCCTCACCCTCACCCTAAACATCAACCTAACCGTAACCCTCTAAACCAAACCCTAACTCTAACCCTAACCTTCACCCTAACCCTAAACTTACCTCTCACCCTAACCCTCACCCTAACCCTAACCCTAAACTTTCCCTAACGCTAACCCTAACATTAACCCTCACCCTCATACTAAACATCACTCTAACGCTAACCCTCACCCTAACCCTAACCCTAAGCCTCATCCTAACCCTACCCCTCAACTTAACCTTCACCCTCCCCTAATCCTCACCCTAACTCTAACCCTAACCCTTACCTAAACAAAACCCTCACCCACACCCTCAACTTAACCCTCACCATAACCCTTACCTCACCCTAAACCTAACTCTAACCCTCAGCCTAAACCTAACCCTCACCCTAACCCTAAACCTACCCCTCACGCTAACCCTCATCCGAACCCTCACCCTAAACCTAACCCTCACCCTAAACCTAACCCTAACCCTCAACCTCACTGTAACACTCACCGTCACCCTAACACTCAACCTAACCCAAACCCTCACCCACACCCTAACCATCACTCACCCGAACCCTAAACCTTACCCTAACCCTAAACCTCACCCTAAACATCACCCTAACCCTAACCTTCACCCTCACCCTCACCCTCACAATAAACATCAACTTAACCCTACATCTCAGCCTAACCCTAACCCTCTACCTGACCCTAAACCTCACCCTGACCCTCACCCTAACCCTAACCCTAACCCTAACCCTCACCGTAAACCTTACCCTTAACCTAACCCTCAACCTAAACCTAACCCTCACCCTAAACCTAACCCTCACACTAACCTTAACCCTAACCCTCACCCTCACCCTCTCAATACCCCTAACCCTAACCCTAATCTTAACACTGACCCTCACCCTCACCCTAACCCTAACCCTAACCCTTAACCTCACTCTCACCTTAACCCTCACATTCACCCTAAACCTCACCCTAACCCTACGCCTACCCCTCTCCCTAACCCTCACATTAACGCTAACCCTAACCCTAACCCCAACCCTAACCCTACCCCTAACTCTCAACCTCACACTAACCCTAAACCTAACCTTCACCCTCATCCTAACCCTAATCCTCACCCACACCCTAACCCTCAAACTCACCTGAAGCCTCTCCCTCACCCGAACCCTCATCCTCACCCTAAATCTCACCCTAAACATCACCCAAACCCTAACCCTCACCCTAACCCTAAACTTAACCCTCATCCTCACCCTAACCCTCACCCTAACCCTTATCCTCACCCTAACCCTAACCCTAACCCTAACCCTAACCCTAACCCTAACCCTAACCCTAACCCTAACCCTAACCCTAACCCTGACCCTAAGCCTAACCCTAACCCTAACCCTAACCCTAACCGTAACCCTCACTCTGACCCTCACGCTAACACTCACCCTAACCCTAACCCTAAACCTTATCCTCACCTTAACCCTCACCCTAACCCTTACCCTCATCCTTTCCCTAACCCTAACCCTCACCCTCACCCTAACCCTAACCCAAACAATAACCCTAATGATCATCCTAACCCTAACCCTCACACTCACCCAAACCCAAACCTTAACCGTAACCCTCACCTTCACCCTCAACCTAAACCTCAACCTCACCCTCATCCTAACCCTCACCCTCACCCTAAACATCAACCTAACCGTAACCCTCTAAACCAAACCCTAACTCTAACCCTAACCTTCACCCTAACCCTAAACTTACCTCTCACCCTAACCCTCACCCTAACCCTAACCCTAAACTTTCCCTAACGCTAACCCTAACATTAACCCTCACCCTCATACTAAACATCACTCTAACGCTAACCCTCACCCTAACCCTAACCCTAAGCCTCATCCTAACCCTACCCCTCAACTTAACCTTCACCCTCCCCTAATCCTCACCCTAACTCTAACCCTAACCCTTACCTAAACAAAACCCTCACCCACACCCTCAACTTAACCCTCACCATAACCCTTACCTCACCCTAAACCTAACTCTAACCCTCAGCCTAAACCTAACCCTCACCCTAACCCTAAACCTACCCCTCACGCTAACCCTCATCCGAACCCTCACCCTAAACCTAACCCTCACCCTAAACCTAACCCTAACCCTCAACCTCACTGTAACACTCACCGTCACCCTAACACTCAACCTAACCCAAACCCTCACCCACACCCTAACCATCACTCACCCGAACCCTAAACCTTACCCTAACCCTAAACCTCACCCTAAACATCACCCTAACCCTAACCTTCACCCTCACCCTCACCCTCACAATAAACATCAACTTAACCCTACATCTCAGCCTAACCCTAACCCTCTACCTGACCCTAAACCTCACCCTGACCCTCACCCTAACCCTAACCCTAACCCTAACCCTCACCGTAAACCTTACCCTTAACCTAACCCTCAACCTAAACCTAACCCTCACCCTAAACCTAACCCTCACACTAACCTTAACCCTAACCCTCACCCTCACCCTCTCAATACCCCTAACCCTAACCCTAATCTTAACACTGACCCTCACCCTCACCCTAACCCTAACCCTAACCCTTAACCTCACTCTCACCTTAACCCTCACATTCACCCTAAACCTCACCCTAACCCTACGCCTACCCCTCTCCCTAACCCTCACATTAACGCTAACCCTAACCCTAACCCCAACCCTAACCCTACCCCTAACTCTCAACCTCACACTAACCCTAAACCTAACCTTCACCCTCATCCTAACCCTAATCCTCACCCACACCCTAACCCTCAAACTCACCTGAAGCCTCTCCCTCACCCGAACCCTCATCCTCACCCTAAATCTCACCCTAAACATCACCCAAACCCTAACCCTCACCCTAACCCTAAACTTAACCCTCATCCTCACCCTAACCCTCACCCTAACCCTTATCCTCACCCTAACCCTAACCCTAACCCTAACCCTAACCCTAACCCTAACCCTAACCCTAACCCTAACCCTAACCCTAACCCTGACCCTAAGCCTAACCCTAACCCTAACCCTAACCCTAACCGTAACCCTCACTCTGACCCTCACGCTAACACTCACCCTAACCCTAACCCTAAACCTTATCCTCACCTTAACCCTCACCCTAACCCTTACCCTCATCCTTTCCCTAACCCTAACCCTCACCCTCACCCTAACCCTAACCCAAACAATAACCCTAATGATCATCCTAACCCTAACCCTCACACTCACCCAAACCCAAACCTTAACCGTAACCCTCACCTTCACCCTCAACCTAAACCTCAACCTCACCCTCATCCTAACCCTCACCCTCACCCTAAACATCAACCTAACCGTAACCCTCTAAACCAAACCCTAACTCTAACCCTAACCTTCACCCTAACCCTAAACTTACCTCTCACCCTAACCCTCACCCTAACCCTAACCCTAAACTTTCCCTAACGCTAACCCTAACATTAACCCTCACCCTCATACTAAACATCACTCTAACGCTAACCCTCACCCTAACCCTAACCCTAAGCCTCATCCTAACCCTACCCCTCAACTTAACCTTCACCCTCCCCTAATCCTCACCCTAACTCTAACCCTAACCCTTACCTAAACAAAACCCTCACCCACACCCTCAACTTAACCCTCACCATAACCCTTACCTCACCCTAAACCTAACTCTAACCCTCAGCCTAAACCTAACCCTCACCCTAACCCTAAACCTACCCCTCACGCTAACCCTCATCCGAACCCTCACCCTAAACCTAACCCTCACCCTAAACCTAACCCTAACCCTCAACCTCACTGTAACACTCACCGTCACCCTAACACTCAACCTAACCCAAACCCTCACCCACACCCTAACCATCACTCACCCGAACCCTAAACCTTACCCTAACCCTAAACCTCACCCTAAACATCACCCTAACCCTAACCTTCACCCTCACCCTCACCCTCACAATAAACATCAACTTAACCCTACATCTCAGCCTAACCCTAACCCTCTACCTGACCCTAAACCTCACCCTGACCCTCACCCTAACCCTAACCCTAACCCTAACCCTCACCGTAAACCTTACCCTTAACCTAACCCTCAACCTAAACCTAACCCTCACCCTAAACCTAACCCTCACACTAACCTTAACCCTAACCCTCACCCTCACCCTCTCAATACCCCTAACCCTAACCCTAATCTTAACACTGACCCTCACCCTCACCCTAACCCTAACCCTAACCCTTAACCTCACTCTCACCTTAACCCTCACATTCACCCTAAACCTCACCCTAACCCTACGCCTACCCCTCTCCCTAACCCTCACATTAACGCTAACCCTAACCCTAACCCCAACCCTAACCCTACCCCTAACTCTCAACCTCACACTAACCCTAAACCTAACCTTCACCCTCATCCTAACCCTAATCCTCACCCACACCCTAACCCTCAAACTCACCTGAAGCCTCTCCCTCACCCGAACCCTCATCCTCACCCTAAATCTCACCCTAAACATCACCCAAACCCTAACCCTCACCCTAACCCTAAACTTAACCCTCATCCTCACCCTAACCCTCACCCTAACCCTTATCCTCACCCTAACCCTAACCCTAACCCTAACCCTAACCCTAACCCTAACCCTAACCCTAACCCTAACCCTAACCCTAACCCTGACCCTAAGCCTAACCCTAACCCTAACCCTAACCCTAACCGTAACCCTCACTCTGACCCTCACGCTAACACTCACCCTAACCCTAACCCTAAACCTTATCCTCACCTTAACCCTCACCCTAACCCTTACCCTCATCCTTTCCCTAACCCTAACCCTCACCCTCACCCTAACCCTAACCCAAACAATAACCCTAATGATCATCCTAACCCTAACCCTCACACTCACCCAAACCCAAACCTTAACCGTAACCCTCACCTTCACCCTCAACCTAAACCTCAACCTCACCCTCATCCTAACCCTCACCCTCACCCTAAACATCAACCTAACCGTAACCCTCTAAACCAAACCCTAACTCTAACCCTAACCTTCACCCTAACCCTAAACTTACCTCTCACCCTAACCCTCACCCTAACCCTAACCCTAAACTTTCCCTAACGCTAACCCTAACATTAACCCTCACCCTCATACTAAACATCACTCTAACGCTAACCCTCACCCTAACCCTAACCCTAAGCCTCATCCTAACCCTACCCCTCAACTTAACCTTCACCCTCCCCTAATCCTCACCCTAACTCTAACCCTAACCCTTACCTAAACAAAACCCTCACCCACACCCTCAACTTAACCCTCACCATAACCCTTACCTCACCCTAAACCTAACTCTAACCCTCAGCCTAAACCTAACCCTCACCCTAACCCTAAACCTACCCCTCACGCTAACCCTCATCCGAACCCTCACCCTAAACCTAACCCTCACCCTAAACCTAACCCTAACCCTCAACCTCACTGTAACACTCACCGTCACCCTAACACTCAACCTAACCCAAACCCTCACCCACACCCTAACCATCACTCACCCGAACCCTAAACCTTACCCTAACCCTAAACCTCACCCTAAACATCACCCTAACCCTAACCTTCACCCTCACCCTCACCCTCACAATAAACATCAACTTAACCCTACATCTCAGCCTAACCCTAACCCTCTACCTGACCCTAAACCTCACCCTGACCCTCACCCTAACCCTAACCCTAACCCTAACCCTCACCGTAAACCTTACCCTTAACCTAACCCTCAACCTAAACCTAACCCTCACCCTAAACCTAACCCTCACACTAACCTTAACCCTAACCCTCACCCTCACCCTCTCAATACCCCTAACCCTAACTCTAATCTTAACACTGACCCTCACCCTCACCCTAACCCTAACCCTAACCCTTAACCTCACTCTCACCTTAACCCTCACATTCACCCTAAACCTCACCCTAACCCTACGCCTACCCCTCTCCCTAACCCTCACATTAACGCTAACCCTAACCCTAACCCCAACCCTAACCCTACCCCTAACTCTCAACCTCACACTAACCCTAAACCTAACCTTCACCCTCATCCTAACCCTAATCCTCACCCACACCCTAACCCTCAAACTCACCTGAAGCCTCTCCCTCACCCGAACCCTCATCCTCACCCTAAATCTCACCCTAAACATCACCCAAACCCTAACCCTCACCCTAACCCTAAACTTAACCCTCATCCTCACCCTAACCCTCACCCTAACCCTTATCCTCACCCTAACCCTAACCCTAACCCTAACCCTAACCCTAACCCTAACCCTAACCCTAACCCTAACCCTAACCCTAACCCTGACCCTAAGCCTAACCCTAACCCTAACCCTAACCCTAACCGTAACCCTCACTCTGACCCTCACGCTAACACTCACCCTAACCCTAACCCTAAACCTTATCCTCACCTTAACCCTCACCCTAACCCTTACCCTCATCCTTTCCCTAACCCTAACCCTCACCCTCACCCTAACCCTAACCCAAACAATAACCCTAATGATCATCCTAACCCTAACCCTCACACTCACCCAAACCCAAACCTTAACCGTAACCCTCACCTTCACCCTCAACCTAAACCTCAACCTCACCCTCATCCTAACCCTCACCCTCACCCTAAACATCAACCTAACCGTAACCCTCTAAACCAAACCCTAACTCTAACCCTAACCTTCACCCTAACCCTAAACTTACCTCTCACCCTAACCCTCACCCTAACCCTAACCCTAAACTTTCCCTAACGCTAACCCTAACATTAACCCTCACCCTCATACTAAACATCACTCTAACGCTAACCCTCACCCTAACCCTAACCCTAAGCCTCATCCTAACCCTACCCCTCAACTTAACCTTCACCCTCCCCTAATCCTCACCCTAACTCTAACCCTAACCCTTACCTAAACAAAACCCTCACCCACACCCTCAACTTAACCCTCACCATAACCCTTACCTCACCCTAAACCTAACTCTAACCCTCAGCCTAAACCTAACCCTCACCCTAACCCTAAACCTACCCCTCACGCTAACCCTCATCCGAACCCTCACCCTAAACCTAACCCTCACCCTAAACCTAACCCTAACCCTCAACCTCACTGTAACACTCACCGTCACCCTAACACTCAACCTAACCCAAACCCTCACCCACACCCTAACCATCACTCACCCGAACCCTAAACCTTACCCTAACCCTAAACCTCACCCTAAACATCACCCTAACCCTAACCTTCACCCTCACCCTCACCCTCACAATAAACATCAACTTAACCCTACATCTCAGCCTAACCCTAACCCTCTACCTGACCCTAAACCTCACCCTGACCCTCACCCTAACCCTAACCCTAACCCTAACCCTCACCGTAAACCTTACCCTTAACCTAACCCTCAACCTAAACCTAACCCTCACCCTAAACCTAACCCTCACACTAACCTTAACCCTAACCCTCACCCTCACCCTCTCAATACCCCTAACCCTAACCCTAATCTTAACACTGACCCTCACCCTCACCCTAACCCTAACCCTAACCCTTAACCTCACTCTCACCTTAACCCTCACATTCACCCTAAACCTCACCCTAACCCTACGCCTACCCCTCTCCCTAACCCTCACATTAACGCTAACCCTAACCCTAACCCCAACCCTAACCCTACCCCTAACTCTCAACCTCACACTAACCCTAAACCTAACCTTCACCCTCATCCTAACCCTAATCCTCACCCACACCCTAACCCTCAAACTCACCTGAAGCCTCTCCCTCACCCGAACCCTCATCCTCACCCTAAATCTCACCCTAAACATCACCCAAACCCTAACCCTCACCCTAACCCTAAACTTAACCCTCATCCTCACCCTAACCCTCACCCTAACCCTTATCCTCACCCTAACCCTAACCCTAACCCTAACCCTGACCCTAACCCTAACCCTAACCCTAACCCTAACCCTAACCCTAACCCTAACCCTAACCCTGACCCTAACCCTGACCCTGACCCTGACCCTGACCCTGACCCTGACCCTGACCCTGACCCTGACCCTGAACCTAACCCTAACCCTAACCCTAACCCTGACCCTAACCCTAACCCTAACCCTAACCCTAACCCTAACCCTAACCCTAACCCTGACCCTAAGCCTAACCCTAACCCTAACCCTAACCCTAACCGTAACCCTCACTCTGACCCTCACGCTAACACTCACCCTAACCCTAACCCTAAACCTTATCCTCACCTTAACCCTCACCCTAACCCTTACCCTCATCCTTTCCCTAACCCTAACCCTCACCCTCACCCTAACCCTAACCCAAACAATAACCCTAATGATCATCCTAACCCTAACCCTCACACTCACCCAAACCCAAACCTTAACCGTAACCCTCACCTTCACCCTCAACCTAAACCTCAACCTCACCCTCATCCTAACCCTCACCCTCACCCTAAACATCAACCTAACCGTAACCCTCTAAACCAAACCCTAACTCTAACCCTAACCTTCACCCTAACCCTAAACTTACCTCTCACCCTAACCCTCACCCTAACCCTAACCCTAAACTTTCCCTAACGCTAACCCTAACATTAACCCTCACCCTCATACTAAACATCACTCTAACGCTAACCCTCACCCTAACCCTAACCCTAAGCCTCATCCTAACCCTACCCCTCAACTTAACCTTCACCCTCCCCTAATCCTCACCCTAACTCTAACCCTAACCCTTACCTAAACAAAACCCTCACCCACACCCTCAACTTAACCCTCACCATAACCCTTACCTCACCCTAAACCTAACTCTAACCCTCAGCCTAAACCTAACCCTCACCCTAACCCTAAACCTACCCCTCACGCTAACCCTCATCCGAACCCTCACCCTAAACCTAACCCTCACCCTAAACCTAACCCTAACCCTCAACCTCACTGTAACACTCACCGTCACCCTAACACTCAACCTAACCCAAACCCTCACCCACACCCTAACCATCACACTCACCCGAACCCTAAACCTTACCCTAACCCTAAACCTCACCCTAAACATCACCCTAACCCTAACCTTCACCCTCACCCTCACCCTCACAATAAACATCAACTTAACCCTACATCTCAGCCTAACCCTAACCCTCTACCTGACCCTAAACCTCACCCTGACCCTCACCCTAACCCTAACCCTAACCCTAACCCTCACCGTAAACCTTACCCTTAACCTAACCCTCAACCTAAACCTAACCCTCACCCTAAACCTAACCCTCACACTAACCTTAACCCTAACCCTCACCCTCACCCTCTCAATACCCCTAACCCTAACCCTAATCTTAACACTGACCCTCACCCTCACCCTAACCCTAACCCTAACCCTTAACCTCACTCTCACCTTAACCCTCACATTCACCCTAAACCTCACCCTAACCCTACGCCTACCCCTCTCCCTAACCCTCACATTAACGCTAACCCTAACCCTAACCCCAACCCTAACCCTACCCCTAACTCTCAACCTCACACTAACCCTAAACCTAACCTTCACCCTCATCCTAACCCTAATCCTCACCCACACCCTAACCCTCAAACTCACCTGAAGCCTCTCCCTCACCCGAACCCTCATCCTCACCCTAAATCTCACCCTAAACATCACCCAAACCCTAACCCTCACCCTAACCCTAAACTTAACCCTCAT
>NW_024871510.1:47500-52500 GCF_019054845.1 Dipodomys spectabilis
TAACCTTAACCCTAACCCTCACCCTCACCCTCTCAATACCCCTAACCCTAACCCTAATCTTAACACTGACCCTCACCCTCACCCTAACCCTAACCCTAACCCTTAACCTCACTCTCACCTTAACCCTCACATTCACCCTAAACCTCACCCTAACCCTACGCCTACCCCTCTCCCTAACCCTCACATTAACGCTAACCCTAACCCTAACCCCAACCCTAACCCTACCCCTAACTCTCAACCTCACACTAACCCTAAACCTAACCTTCACCCTCATCCTAACCCTAATCCTCACCCACACCCTAACCCTCAAACTCACCTGAAGCCTCTCCCTCACCCGAACCCTCATCCTCACCCTAAATCTCACCCTAAACATCACCCAAACCCTAACCCTCACCCTAACCCTAAACTTAACCCTCATCCTCACCCTAACCCTCACCCTAACCCTTATCCTCACCCTAACCCTAACCCTAACCCTAACCCTAACCCTAACCCTAACCCTAACCCTAACCCTAACCCTGACCCTGACCCTGACCCTGACCCTGACCCTGACCCTGACCCTGACCCTGACCCTGACCCTGACCCTAACCCTAACCCTGACCCTAACCCTAACCCTAACCCTAACCCTAACCCTAACCCTAACCCTAACCCTGACCCTAAGCCTAACCCTAACCCTAACCCTAACCCTAACCGTAACCCTCACTCTGACCCTCACGCTAACACTCACCCTAACCCTAACCCTAAACCTTATCCTCACCTTAACCCTCACCCTAACCCTTACCCTCATCCTTTCCCTAACCCTAACCCTCACCCTCACCCTAACCCTAACCCAAACAATAACCCTAATGATCATCCTAACCCTAACCCTCACACTCACCCAAACCCAAACCTTAACCTTAACCCTCACCTTCACCCTCAACCTAAACCTCAACCTCACCCTCATCCTAACCCTCACCCTCACCCTAAACATCAACCTAACCGTAACCCTCTAAACCAAACCCTAACTCTAACCCTAACCTTCACCCTAACCCTAAACTTACCTCTCACCCTAACCCTCACCCTAACCCTAACCCTAAACTTTCCCTAACGCTAACCCTAACATTAACCCTCACCCTCATACTAAACATCACTCTAACGCTAACCCTCACCCTAACCCTAACCCTAAGCCTCATCCTAACCCTACCCCTCAACTTAACCTTCACCCTCCCCTAATCCTCACCCTAACTCTAACCCTAACCCTTACCTAAACAAAACCCTCACCCACACCCTCAACTTAACCCTCACCATAACCCTTACCTCACCCTAAACCTAACTCTAACCCTCAGCCTAAACCTAACCCTCACCCTAACCCTAAACCTACCCCTCACGCTAACCCTCATCCGAACCCTCACCCTAAACCTAACCCTCACCCTAAACCTAACCCTAACCCTCAACCTCACTGTAACACTCACCGTCACCCTAACACTCAACCTAACCCAAACCCTCACCCACACCCTAACCATCACACTCACCCGAACCCTAAACCTTACCCTAACCCTAAACCTCACCCTAAACATCACCCTAACCCTAACCTTCACCCTCACCCTCACCCTCACAATAAACATCAACTTAACCCTACATCTCAGCCTAACCCTAACCCTCTACCTGACCCTAAACCTCACCCTGACCCTCACCCTAACCCTAACCCTAACCCTAACCCTCACCGTAAACCTTACCCTTAACCTAACCCTCAACCTAAACCTAACCCTCACCCTAAACCTAACCCTCACACTAACCTTAACCCTAACCCTCACCCTCACCCTCTCAATACCCCTAACCCTAACCCTAATCTTAACACTGACCCTCACCCTCACCCTAACCCTAACCCTAACCCTTAACCTCACTCTCACCTTAACCCTCACATTCACCCTAAACCTCACCCTAACCCTACGCCTACCCCTCTCCCTAACCCTCACATTAACGCTAACCCTAACCCTAACCCCAACCCTAACCCTACCCCTAACTCTCAACCTCACACTAACCCTAAACCTAACCTTCACCCTCATCCTAACCCTAATCCTCACCCACACCCTAACCCTCAAACTCACCTGAAGCCTCTCCCTCACCCGAACCCTCATCCTCACCCTAAATCTCACCCTAAACATCACCCAAACCCTAACCCTCACCCTAACCCTAAACTTAACCCTCATCCTCACCCTAACCCTCACCCTAACCCTTATCCTCACCCTAACCCTAACCCTAACCCTAACCCTAACCCTAACCCTAACCCTAACCCTAACCCTAACCCTAACCCTAACCCTGACCCTAAGCCTAACCCTAACCCTAACCCTAACCCTAACCGTAACCCTCACTCTGACCCTCACGCTAACACTCACCCTAACCCTAACCCTAAACCTTATCCTCACCTTAACCCTCACCCTAACCCTTACCCTCATCCTTTCCCTAACCCTAACCCTCACCCTCACCCTAACCCTAACCCAAACAATAACCCTAATGATCATCCTAACCCTAACCCTCACACTCACCCAAACCCAAACCTTAACCGTAACCCTCACCTTCACCCTCAACCTAAACCTCAACCTCACCCTCATCCTAACCCTCACCCTCACCCTAAACATCAACCTAACCGTAACCCTCTAAACCAAACCCTAACTCTAACCCTAACCTTCACCCTAACCCTAAACTTACCTCTCACCCTAACCCTCACCCTAACCCTAACCCTAAACTTTCCCTAACGCTAACCCTAACATTAACCCTCACCCTCATACTAAACATCACTCTAACGCTAACCCTCACCCTAACCCTAACCCTAAGCCTCATCCTAACCCTACCCCTCAACTTAACCTTCACCCTCCCCTAATCCTCACCCTAACTCTAACCCTAACCCTTACCTAAACAAAACCCTCACCCACACCCTCAACTTAACCCTCACCATAACCCTTACCTCACCCTAAACCTAACTCTAACCCTCAGCCTAAACCTAACCCTCACCCTAACCCTAAACCTACCCCTCACGCTAACCCTCATCCGAACCCTCACCCTAAACCTAACCCTCACCCTAAACCTAACCCTAACCCTCAACCTCACTGTAACACTCACCGTCACCCTAACACTCAACCTAACCCAAACCCTCACCCACACCCTAACCATCACTCACCCGAACCCTAAACCTTACCCTAACCCTAAACCTCACCCTAAACATCACCCTAACCCTAACCTTCACCCTCACCCTCACCCTCACAATAAACATCAACTTAACCCTACATCTCAGCCTAACCCTAACCCTCTACCTGACCCTAAACCTCACCCTGACCCTCACCCTAACCCTAACCCTAACCCTAACCCTCACCGTAAACCTTACCCTTAACCTAACCCTCAACCTAAACCTAACCCTCACCCTAAACCTAACCCTCACACTAACCTTAACCCTAACCCTCACCCTCACCCTCTCAATACCCCTAACCCTAACCCTAATCTTAACACTGACCCTCACCCTCACCCTAACCCTAACCCTAACCCTTAACCTCACTCTCACCTTAACCCTCACATTCACCCTAAACCTCACCCTAACCCTACGCCTACCCCTCTCCCTAACCCTCACATTAACGCTAACCCTAACCCTAACCCCAACCCTAACCCTACCCCTAACTCTCAACCTCACACTAACCCTAAACCTAACCTTCACCCTCATCCTAACCCTAATCCTCACCCACACCCTAACCCTCAAACTCACCTGAAGCCTCTCCCTCACCCGAACCCTCATCCTCACCCTAAATCTCACCCTAAACATCACCCAAACCCTAACCCTCACCCTAACCCTAAACTTAACCCTCATCCTCACCCTAACCCTCACCCTAACCCTTATCCTCACCCTAACCCTAACCCTAACCCTAACCCTGACCCTAACCCTAACCCTAACCCTAACGCTAACCCTAACCCTAACCCTAACCCTGACCCTAACCCTGACCCTGACCCTGACCCTGACCCTGACCCTGACCCTGACCCTGACCCTGACCCTGAACCTAACCCTAACCCTAACCCTAACCCTGACCCTAACCCTAACCCTAACCCTAACCCTAACCCTAACCCTAACCCTAACCCTGACCCTAAGCCTAACCCTAACCCTAACCCTAACCCTAACCGTAACCCTCACTCTGACCCTCACGCTAACACTCACCCTAACCCTAACCCTAAACCTTATCCTCACCTTAACCCTCACCCTAACCCTTACCCTCATCCTTTCCCTAACCCTAACCCTCACCCTCACCCTAACCCTAACCCAAACAATAACCCTAATGATCATCCTAACCCTAACCCTCACACTCACCCAAACCCAAACCTTAACCGTAACCCTCACCTTCACCCTCAACCTAAACCTCAACCTCACCCTCATCCTAACCCTCACCCTCACCCTAAACATCAACCTAACCGTAACCCTCTAAACCAAACCCTAACTCTAACCCTAACCTTCACCCTAACCCTAAACTTACCTCTCACCCTAACCCTCACCCTAACCCTAACCCTAAACTTTCCCTAACGCTAACCCTAACATTAACCCTCACCCTCATACTAAACATCACTCTAACGCTAACCCTCACCCTAACCCTAACCCTAAGCCTCATCCTAACCCTACCCCTCAACTTAACCTTCACCCTCCCTTAATCCTCACCCTAACTCTAACCCTAACCCTTACCTAAACAAAACCCTCACCCACACCCTCAACTTAACCCTCACCATAACCCTTACCTCACCCTAAACCTAACTCTAACCCTCAGCCTAAACCTAACCCTCACCCTAACCCTAAACCTACCCCTCACGCTAACCCTCATCCGAACCCTCACCCTAAACCTAACCCTCACCCTAAACCTAACCCTAACCCTCAACCTCACTGTAACACTCACCGTCACCCTAACACTCAACCTAACCCAAACCCTCACCCACACCCTAACCATCACACTCACCCGAACCCTAAACCTTACCCTAACCCTAAACCTCACCCTAAA
>NW_024871510.1:67500-109673 GCF_019054845.1 Dipodomys spectabilis
ACCCTCACCCTAACCCTAAACCTACCCCTCACGCTAACCCTCATCCGAACCCTCACCCTAAACCTAACCCTCACCCTAAACCTAACCCTAACCCTCAACCTCACTGTAACACTCACCGTCACCCTAACACTCAACCTAACCCAAACCCTCACCCACACCCTAACCATCACACTCACCCGAACCCTAAACCTTACCCTAACCCTAAACCTCACCCTAAACATCACCCTAACCCTAACCTTCACCCTCACCCTCACCCTCACAATAAACATCAACTTAACCCTACATCTCAGCCTAACCCTAACCCTCTACCTGACCCTAAACCTCACCCTGACCCTCACCCTAACCCTAACCCTAACCCTAACCCTCACCGTAAACCTTACCCTTAACCTAACCCTCAACCTAAACCTAACCCTCACCCTAAACCTAACCCTCACACTAACCTTAACCCTAACCCTCACCCTCACCCTCTCAATACCCCTAACCCTAACCCTAATCTTAACACTGACCCTCACCCTCACCCTAACCCTAACCCTAACCCTTAACCTCACTCTCACCTTAACCCTCACATTCACCCTAAACCTCACCCTAACCCTACGCCTACCCCTCTCCCTAACCCTCACATTAACGCTAACCCTAACCCTAACCCCAACCCTAACCCTACCCCTAACTCTCAACCTCACACTAACCCTAAACCTAACCTTCACCCTCATCCTAACCCTAATCCTCACCCACACCCTAACCCTCAAACTCACCTGAAGCCTCTCCCTCACCCGAACCCTCATCCTCACCCTAAATCTCACCCTAAACATCACCCAAACCCTAACCCTCACCCTAACCCTAAACTTAACCCTCATCCTCACCCTAACCCTCACCCTAACCCTTATCCTCACCCTAACCCTAACCCTAACCCTAACCCTAACCCTAACCCTAACCCTAACCCTAACCCTGACCCTAACCCTAACCCTAACCCTAACCCTAACCCTAACCCTAACCCTGACCCTAACCCTGACCCTGACCCTGACCCTGACCCTGACCCTGACCCTGACCCTGACCCTGACCCTGACCCTAACCCTAACCCTGACCCTAACCCTAACCCTAACCCTAACCCTAACCCTAACCCTAACCCTAACCCTGACCCTAAGCCTAACCCTAACCCTAACCCTAACCCTAACCGTAACCCTCACTCTGACCCTCACGCTAACACTCACCCTAACCCTAACCCTAAACCTTATCCTCACCTTAACCCTCACCCTAACCCTTACCCTCATCCTTTCCCTAACCCTAACCCTCACCCTCACCCTAACCCTAACCCAAACAATAACCCTAATGATCATCCTAACCCTAACCCTCACACTCACCCAAACCCAAACCTTAACCTTAACCCTCACCTTCACCCTCAACCTAAACCTCAACCTCACCCTCATCCTAACCCTCACCCTCACCCTAAACATCAACCTAACCGTAACCCTCTAAACCAAACCCTAACTCTAACCCTAACCTTCACCCTAACCCTAAACTTACCTCTCACCCTAACCCTCACCCTAACCCTAACCCTAAACTTTCCCTAACGCTAACCCTAACATTAACCCTCACCCTCATACTAAACATCACTCTAACGCTAACCCTCACCCTAACCCTAACCCTAAGCCTCATCCTAACCCTACCCCTCAACTTAACCTTCACCCTCCCCTAATCCTCACCCTAACTCTAACCCTAACCCTTACCTAAACAAAACCCTCACCCACACCCTCAACTTAACCCTCACCATAACCCTTACCTCACCCTAAACCTAACTCTAACCCTCAGCCTAAACCTAACCCTCACCCTAACCCTAAACCTACCCCTCACGCTAACCCTCATCCGAACCCTCACCCTAAACCTAACCCTCACCCTAAACCTAACCCTAACCCTCAACCTCACTGTAACACTCACCGTCACCCTAACACTCAACCTAACCCAAACCCTCACCCACACCCTAACCATCACACTCACCCGAACCCTAAACCTTACCCTAACCCTAAACCTCACCCTAAACATCACCCTAACCCTAACCTTCACCCTCACCCTCACCCTCACAATAAACATCAACTTAACCCTACATCTCAGCCTAACCCTAACCCTCTACCTGACCCTAAACCTCACCCTGACCCTCACCCTAACCCTAACCCTAACCCTAACCCTCACCGTAAACCTTACCCTTAACCTAACCCTCAACCTAAACCTAACCCTCACCCTAAACCTAACCCTCACACTAACCTTAACCCTAACCCTCACCCTCACCCTCTCAATACCCCTAACCCTAACCCTAATCTTAACACTGACCCTCACCCTCACCCTAACCCTAACCCTAACCCTTAACCTCACTCTCACCTTAACCCTCACATTCACCCTAAACCTCACCCTAACCCTACGCCTACCCCTCTCCCTAACCCTCACATTAACGCTAACCCTAACCCTAACCCCAACCCTAACCCTACCCCTAACTCTCAACCTCACACTAACCCTAAACCTAACCTTCACCCTCATCCTAACCCTAATCCTCACCCACACCCTAACCCTCAAACTCACCTGAAGCCTCTCCCTCACCCGAACCCTCATCCTCACCCTAAATCTCACCCTAAACATCACCCAAACCCTAACCCTCACCCTAACCCTAAACTTAACCCTCATCCTCACCCTAACCCTCACCCTAACCCTTATCCTCACCCTAACCCTAACCCTAACCCTAACCCTAACCCTAACCCTAACCCTAACGCTAACCCTAACCCTAACCCTAACCCTGACCCTAACCCTGACCCTGACCCTGACCCTGACCCTGACCCTGACCCTGACCCTGACCCTGACCCTGACCCTGACCCTGAACCTAACCCTAACCCTAACCCTAACCCTGACCCTAACCCTAACCCTAACCCTAACCCTAACCCTAACCCTAACCCTAACCCTAACCCTGACCCTAAGCCTAACCCTAACCCTAACCCTAACCCTAACCGTAACCCTCACTCTGACCCTCACGCTAACACTCACCCTAACCCTAACCCTAAACCTTATCCTCACCTTAACCCTCACCCTAACCCTTACCCTCATCCTTTCCCTAACCCTAACCCTCACCCTCACCCTAACCCTAACCCAAACAATAACCCTAATGATCATCCTAACCCTAACCCTCACACTCACCCAAACCCAAACCTTAACCGTAACCCTCACCTTCACCCTCAACCTAAACCTCAACCTCACCCTCATCCTAACCCTCACCCTCACCCTAAACATCAACCTAACCGTAACCCTCTAAACCAAACCCTAACTCTAACCCTAACCTTCACCCTAACCCTAAACTTACCTCTCACCCTAACCCTCACCCTAACCCTAACCCTAAACTTTCCCTAACGCTAACCCTAACATTAACCCTCACCCTCATACTAAACATCACTCTAACGCTAACCCTCACCCTAACCCTAACCCTAAGCCTCATCCTAACCCTACCCCTCAACTTAACCTTCACCCTCCCCTAATCCTCACCCTAACTCTAACCCTAACCCTTACCTAAACAAAACCCTCACCCACACCCTCAACTTAACCCTCACCATAACCCTTACCTCACCCTAAACCTAACTCTAACCCTCAGCCTAAACCTAACCCTCACCCTAACCCTAAACCTACCCCTCACGCTAACCCTCATCCGAACCCTCACCCTAAACCTAACCCTCACCCTAAACCTAACCCTAACCCTCAACCTCACTGTAACACTCACCGTCACCCTAACACTCAACCTAACCCAAACCCTCACCCACACCCTAACCATCACACTCACCCGAACCCTAAACCTTACCCTAACCCTAAACCTCACCCTAAACATCACCCTAACCCTAACCTTCACCCTCACCCTCACCCTCACAATAAACATCAACTTAACCCTACATCTCAGCCTAACCCTAACCCTCTACCTGACCCTAAACCTCACCCTGACCCTCACCCTAACCCTAACCCTAACCCTAACCCTCACCGTAAACCTTACCCTTAACCTAACCCTCAACCTAAACCTAACCCTCACCCTAAACCTAACCCTCACACTAACCTTAACCCTAACCCTCACCCTCACCCTCTCAATACCCCTAACCCTAACCCTAATCTTAACACTGACCCTCACCCTCACCCTAACCCTAACCCTAACCCTTAACCTCACTCTCACCTTAACCCTCACATTCACCCTAAACCTCACCCTAACCCTACGCCTACCCCTCTCCCTAACCCTCACATTAACGCTAACCCTAACCCTAACCCCAACCCTAACCCTACCCCTAACTCTCAACCTCACACTAACCCTAAACCTAACCTTCACCCTCATCCTAACCCTAATCCTCACCCACACCCTAACCCTCAAACTCACCTGAAGCCTCTCCCTCACCCGAACCCTCATCCTCACCCTAAATCTCACCCTAAACATCACCCAAACCCTAACCCTCACCCTAACCCTAAACTTAACCCTCATCCTCACCCTAACCCTCACCCTAACCCTTATCCTCACCCTAACCCTAACCCTAACCCTAACCCTAACCCTAACCCTAACCCTAACCCTAACCCTAACCCTAACCCTAACCCTAACCCTAACCCTGACCCTAACCCTAACCCTAACCCTAACCCTAACCCTAACCCTAACCCTAACCCTGACCCTAACCCTGACCCTGACCCTGACCCTGACCCTGACCCTGACCCTGACCCTGACCCTGACCCTGACCCTGACCCTGAACCTAACCCTAACCCTAACCCTAACCCTGACCCTAAGCCTAACCCTAACCCTAACCCTAACCCTAACCGTAACCCTCACTCTGACCCTCACGCTAACACTCACCCTAACCCTAACCCTAAACCTTATCCTCACCTTAACCCTCACCCTAACCCTTACCCTTATCCTTTCCCTAACCCTAACCCTCACCCTCACCCTAACCCTAACCCAAACAATAACCCTAATGATCATCCTAACCCTAACCCTCACACTCACCCAAACCCAAACCTTAACCGTAACCCTCACCTTCACCCTCAACCTAAACCTCAACCTCACCCTCATCCTAACCCTCACCCTCACCCTAAACATCAACCTAACCGTAACCCTGGTTAGGGTTAGGGTTAGGGTTACCGTGAGGGTAAGTGTAATTGTGAGGGTTAGGATGAGGGTGAGCTTTAGGGTTAGTTAGGTTTAGGGTATGGGTTAGGCTGAGGGCTAGGGTGAGGGTTACTATTAGGCTCAGGGTGAGGGTGAGGGTGAGGTTTAGGGTTGGGTCTAAAATTAGTGTGTTAGGGTTAGGGTTAAGTTTAGGATGAGGTTTAGGGTGAGAGTTAGGATTAGGGTTAGGTTGAGGGTGAGGGTGAGGGTGAGGGTGAGGTTTAGGGTGAGGGTGCGGGTTAGGGTTAGGTTTAGGGTGAGGGTAAGGATTAAGGTGAGGTTTAGGGAGAGGTTTAGGGTTAGAGTTCGAGTTAGGGTTAGGTTGAGTGTTCCAGTGAGTTTTACAGTTAGGGTGAGGGTGAGGGTTAGGGTTAGGGTTAGGATTAGTGTTAAATTTAGTGTTTGGGTGAGTGTTAGGGTTAGGGCGAGGGTTAGGGTAGGGTGAAGGTAAGGTTTAGGGTTAGGGCTAGGGTTAGGCTGAGGGTGAGGGTGAGGGTGAGGGTTAGGGTTAGGTTGAGGGTAAGGGTGAGTGTAAGGGTTAAGGTTAGGGTTAGGATGAGGTTTATTGTGAAGTGTAGGATTAATGTTAAGGGTGAGGGTGAGGGTGATTTTGAGGGTGAGGTTTAGGGTTAGGCTTAGGATTAGTGTGTTTTAGGGTTAGGTTTAGGGTTAGGATGAGGTTTAGGGTGAGGGGTAGGGTTAGGGTTAGGTTGAGGGTAAGGGTGAGGGTGTTGTTTAGGGTTAGGGTGAGGGTTAGGGTTAGGATTAGGGTTAGGGTTAGGGGGAGTGTGAGGGCTAGGGTTATGTTTAGGATGATGGTTAGTGTGAGGGGTAGGGTTAGGGTTAGGGTTAGGTTGAGGATTAGGGTTAGGTTTAGGCTTAGGCTGAGGGTAGGGTGAGGGTGAGGGTGAGGGTGAGGGTTAGGGTGTCGGTGAGGGTTAGGGTAGGATGAGGGTTAAGATGAGGGTGAGGGTTAGGGTGAGGGTGAGCGTTAGGGTTAGGGTTAGAGTTAGGGTTAGGGGGAGTGTGAGGGCTAGGGTTATGTTTAGGATGATGGTTAGTGTGAGAGGTAGGGTTAGGGTTAGGGTTAGGCTGAGGATTAGGGTTAGGTTTAGGCTTAGGCTGAGGGTAGGGTGAGGGTGAGGGTGAGGGTAAGGGTTAGGGTGTCGGTGAGGGTTAGGGTAGGATGAGGGTTAAGATGACGGTGAGGGTTAGGGTGAGGGTGAGGGTTAGGGTTAGGGTTAGGGTTCTGGTTAGGCTTAGGGTGATGTTTAGGGTGAGGCTGAGCGTTTGTGTGAGGGTGAGGGTTAGGGTGTGGGTGACGGTTAGGGTGAGGGTGAGTGTGAGGGTGAGGGTGAGGCTTAGGGTTAGGTTTAGGGTTAGTGTTATGGTTAGGGTTAGGGTTAGGGTAGGTTGAGGGTAAGGTTTAGGGTGAGGGTTAGGGTTAGGCTGAGGGTGAGGTTGAGGGTGAGGGTTAGGGTTATGTTTAGGGTTAGGGTGAGTGTAAGGGTTGGGGTTAGGGTTAGGATGAGGGTTAGGTTGAGGTGTGGGATTAGGGTTAGGGTTAGGTTTAGGGTTAGGGTTAGGGTGAGTGTTAGGGTGAGTGTTAGGTTTAGGATGAGGTTTAGGGCGAGGGGTAGGGTTAGGGTTAGTGTGTGGTGTAGGGTTAGAGTGAGGGTTAGGGTTAGTGTTAGGGTTACCGTGAGTTTAAGTGAAATGGTGAGGTTTAGTATGATGGTGAGGGTTAGGGTTAGGTTTAGGGTTAGGGTGAGGCGTAGGGTGAGGTTTAGGATTAGGGTTATCTTTAGGGTAGGGTGAAGGTTAGGGTTAGGCTTAAGGTTAGTGTCAGGGTGAGGGTTAGGGTTAGTGTTAGGGTTAGGGGTTGGTTGAGTGTTAAGGTGAGGGTTTGGGTTATGGTTAGGGTTAAGGTGAACATGAGGGTTAGGGTGAGGCTTAGTGTTAGTTTTAGGGATAGGTTTGGGTTAGGCTGCGGGCTAGGGTGAGGGTGAAGGTTAGGGTGAGGGTGAGGGTGAGGGATAAGGTGTCGGTGAGGGTTAGGGTAGTTGTGAGGGTTAGGGTGAGGTTTAGTGTTAGGCTGAGTTTGAGGGTGAGGGTGAGGTTTAGTGTTAGGTTTAGGATTACTTTGAGTGCTAGGGTTAGAGTTAGGTTTAGGATGAGGTTTAGGGTGAAGGTTAGGGTTAGGGTTAGGTTGAGGGTGAGGGTGAGGGTGAGGTTTAGGGTTAAGGTGGGGGTTAGGGTTAGGGTAAGGGTGAGGGTGAGGGTTAGGGTTAGGTTTAGGATGAGGATTAGGATGATGGGTAGGATTAGGGTTAGTGTGAGTGTTAGGGCTAGTTTGAGGGTTAGGTTTAGGGTTAGGCTTCGGGTGAGGTTTAGGGTTAGGGTTAGGCTGAGGGTAGGGTGAGGGTGAGCGTTAGGGTGAGGGTAAGGGTGAGCGTGAGGGTTAGGCTGTCGGTGAGGGTTAGGGTAGGGTGAGGGTTAGGGTGACGGTGAGGGTTAGGGTGAGGGTTAGGGTTAGGGTTAGGGTGAGGGTTAGTTTTACGGTTAGGGTGAAGATGAGGGTTCAGTTTAGGATTAGTGTTAGGGTTAGGGTTAGGCTTAGGTTGAGGTTGAGGGGAAGGGTGAGGGTTTGGGTTCGGGTTAGGGTGAGAGTGAGGTTTACGGTAAGGGGTAGTGTTAGGATGAAGAGTAGGGTTAGGGTTAGGGTGAGGGTGAGTGTTTCGGTTATGTAAGGATTAGGTTTAGGGTTACGGACAGGATTAGGGTTTGGGTGAGAGTTAGGGTGAGGGTAAGTATTAGGGCTTGGGTGAGGGTTTGGATTAAGGTGATGCTGAGGGTGAGGGTTTTGTTTAGGTAGGAATTAGGGTTAGGGTAAGGGTTAGGGTTAGATTTAGGTATAGGTTGAGGGTTAGCGTGAGGGGTAGTGTTAGGGTTAGGGTGAGGGTTAGGGTTAGTGTGTGGGTTAGGTTTAGGGATAGGATTATGGTTAGGGTGAGGGTAAGGGTAGGGTGAGGGTAGGATGAGGGTGAGGCTTAGGGTTAACGTTAGGGTTGGGGTGTCGGTTAGGGTGAGGGTTAGGGTTAGGTTTAGGGTGAAGGTGAGGGTGACGGTTAGGGTTAAGGTGAGGATGAGAGTTAGGTTTATGGTTAGCTTTAGGATGAGCGTTAGGATTAGGGTGAGGGTTAGGGTTAGGTTTAGTGTTAGGGTGAGGGTTAGGGTTAGGGTTTGAGTAAGGGTGAGGGTGAGGCTGAAGCTTAGAATTAGGATTAGGGTTTGAGTTAGGGTTAGGCTGAGGGTGAGGGCGAGGGTTAGGGTTAGCGTGAGCGTTAGGGTTAGGGTTAGGTTTAGGTTGAGTGTTAGGGTTAGGTTGAATGTTAGGGTGAGGTTTAGAGTTAGGGTGAGGGTTAGGGTTAGGGTTAGGTTAGGTTGAGGGTTAGGTTTAGGGTGAGAGTTAGAGTTAGGGTTAGGCTGCGGGTGAGGGTTAGTGTTAGGGTTAGGGTGAAGGTTAGGGTGAGGATGAGGGTAAGGTTTAGTTTGAGGGTTAGGGTGAGGGGGAGGTTTAGTGTTAAGGTTAATGTTAGGGTGAGGGTTAGGGTGAGGGTGAGGTTTAGGGTTTGTGTAAGGGTTAGGGAAGGGTGAGGGTTATGTTTAGGATTAGGGTTAGGGTTAGGGTTAGGCTAAGGGTGCGGGTGAGGGGAAGGGTGAGGGTTTGGGTGAGGGTTAGGTTTGGGTGTCGGTGTGGGTTAGGGTAGCGTGAGGGTTAGGGTGACGGTGAGGTTTAGGCTGAGCGCTAGGGTGAGGATGTTGAAGGTGAGGGTGAGGGTTAGGGTTAGGGTTAGGGTGAAGGTTAGTGTTAGGGTGAGGGTTAAAATGAGGCTGAGGGTTAGGGTGAGGTTTAGAGTTAGGGTGAGTGTTAGGTCTAGGGTTAGGGTGAGGGTGAGGGCTAGGTTGAGGGTGAGTGTTAGGTTGAGGGTGAGGGTGAGGGTGAAGTTTAGGGTGTGGGTTAGGGTTAGGGTTAGGGTCTGGGTTACGGTTAAAATGAGGGTTAGGTTGGGATTAGGTGGAGGTTGAGGCTGAGGCTGAGGTTTAAGGTGAGGGTGAGGGTAAATGTGAGGGTGAGGGTTAGGGTTCGGGTTAGGTTTAGGATTAGGTTGATTGTGAGGGTTAGTGTTTGGATTAGTGTTAGGGTTAGGGTTAGGCTGAGGGTGAGTGTGAGGGTGAGCGTGAGGGTTAGTGTTAGGATTAGGGTGAGGGTTAGGATTATTGTGAGGGTTAGGGTGCGGATGAGGGTAAGAGTTATGTTGAGGTTTAGGGTGAGGGGAGGGTTAGGGAAAGGTTAGGGTTAGGGTGAGGGTTAAGGGAATGGTTAGGGTTAAGTTTAGGTTTAGTTTTAGGGTGACGGTTAGTGTTAATGTTAGGGTTAGGTTTAGGGTAATGTTTAGGGTTAGGGTTAGAGGGAGGCTTACGGTTAGGTTTAGGGTGAGGGTTAGGATTAGGGTGAGGGTTAGGGTTAGGTTTAGGGTTAGGGTAAGAATGAGAGTTAGGGTTAGGGTTGGGGTAAGTATTAGTGTGAGGGTGAGGGCGAGGCTTACGGTTAGAACTAGGGTTTGGGTTAGGGTTAGGGTGAGGGTGAGGGCGAGGCTTACGGTTAGAACTAGGGTTTGGGTTAGGGTTAGGGTGAGGGTGAGGTTGAGGGTTAGGGTTAGTGTGAGGGTTAGGGTTAGGGTTAGGTTCAGGTTGAGGGTTAGGGTGAGGGGTAGGTTTAGGTTTAGGGTGAGGGTGAGGGTGAGGGTGAGGTTTAGGGTGAAGGTTAGTGTTAGGGTGAGGGTTAGGGTTACGTTTAGGTTTAGGTTGAGGGTTAGGTTGAGGGGTAGTGTTAGGTTTAGTGTGAGCCTTAATGTTAGTGTGAGGGTTAGGATTACGTTTAGGGTTAGGGTTACCCTGAGAAGTGGAAGGTGAGGGTTAGGATGAGGGTTAGTTTTAGGGATAGGGTTAGGGTGAGAGTGAGTGTTAGGGTGAGGATGAGTGTTAGGGTTAGGGTTAGGGTGAGGTTAGTATGAGGGTTAGGGTGAAGGGTTTATTTGGGGTTAGGGTTAGGGTTAGAATTAGGGTGAGTGTGAGGGTGAGGTATAGGGTTAGGATTAGGGTTAGGGTTAGGTTTAGGCTGAGGTTCAGGGTGAGTGTTAGGGTTAGGGTTAAGGTTAGGGTATTAGTGTTAGGCGTAGGGTTAGGATGAGTGTTAAGGTGAGGGTTAGGGTTAGGGTGAGGGTAAGGATGAGGGTGAGGGTTAGGGTGAGGTTGAGGGTGAGTGTGAGGGTTAGGGTGTGGCTTACGTTTAATGTTAGGGTCAGGGTTACGATTAGTGTGAGGGTTAGACTTAGGGTTAGGGTTAGGTTGAGGGTGAGCCTGAGGCTGAGGTTTAAGGTTACGGTGAGTGTGAGGGTGAGTGTGAGGGTGAGCGTTAGTGTTCGGGTTTGGGTTAGGTTGAGGTGAGGATGATGGTTAGTGTTTGGATTAGGGTTAGGGTTAGAGTTAGGCTGAGGGTGAGCGTGAGGGTGAGGGTGATGGTTAGTTTTAGGATTAGGGTGAGGGTTAGGTTTATTTTGAGGGTTAGGGTGAGGATGAGGGTAAGGGTTAGGTTGAGGGTTAGGGTGAGGGGAAGGGTTAGGGTTAGCGTGAGCGTTAGGGTGAGGGTTAGAGTTAAGTTAAGGGTTAGGTTTAGCGTGAGATTTAGTGTTAACGTTAGGGTTAGGTTTAGGGTAAGGGTTAGGGTGAAGGTTAAGATGAGGGGTAAGTTTAGGGTTAGGGTGAGCGTTAGGGTTTTGGGGAAGGTAAGGGTTAGGGTGAGGGATACGATGAGGGTGAGGGTTAGGGTGAGGTTTAGAGTTAGGGTGAGGGTTAGAGTTAGGGTTAGGGTGAGGCCTATTGTGAGGGTGAGGGTTAGGGTATGGGTTAGGGTTAGGCTTAAGATCAGAGTTTCGGTTAGGGTGAGGGTTTGGGTTACGGTTAGGGTGAGGTTGAGGCTGAGGCTGAGGTTTAGTTGAGGTTGAGGATGAGTGTGTGGTTGAGGATTAGGGTGAGGATTAGGGTTAGTTTGAGGATGAGGGTGAGAGTTTGTGTTTGGATTAGAGTTAGGATTAGGATTAGGCTGAGGGTGAGCGTGAGTGTGAGGGTGAGGGTTAGTGTTAGGGTTAGTGTGAGGGTTAGGTTTAGGGTTAGACTTAGGATGAGGGTAAGGGTTAGGGTGAGGTTTAGGACAAGGGTTAGGGTTAGGGTTAGGATGAGGGTTAGGGTGATGTTTAAGGTTAGGCTTAGGGTGAGGGTGAGGTTTAGGTTTAGGGATAGGGTGAGGGTGAGGGTTAGGTTTTAGGTTAGTGTTAGAGTTAGGGTTAGGCTTAGGGTGAGGGTGAGGGGTAGGGTGAGGGTTTGGGTTAGGGTTAGGTATAGTGTGAGGTTGAGGCTTACGGAGAGGGTTATGGTTAGAGTTAGGGGTAGGGTTAGGGTTAGGTTGAGGATGAGGGTGAGGGTGAGGGTTAGGGTTAGGGTGAGCGTGAGGGTTAGGATTAGGCTTAGGATGAGGGTTAGGGTGAGGGTTAGTGTGAGCGTTAGGGTTAGTTTGAGGGTTAGGGTTAGGGTTAGGTTTAGGGTAATGGTTAGGTTTAGGTTTAAGGTTAGGCCGATGGCTAAGGTGAGGGTGAGGGTGAGGGTGAGGGTGAGGGTGAGGGTTAGGGTGTCAGTGAGGTTTAGTGTATGGTGAGGATTAGGGTGACAGTGAGTGTAAGATTGAGGGTGAGGGTCAGGGTTAGGTTTCAGGCTAGGGTTAGCTTGAGAGTGAGGGTGAGGGTTAGTGTTTGGATTAGTGTTAGGGTTAGGGATAGGCTGAGGGTGAGCGTGAGGGTGAGGGTGAGGTTTAGTGTTAGGGTTAGGGTGAGGGTTCGGTTTCTTGTGAGGGTTAGGGTAAGGATGAGGGTTAGGGTTCGGTTGAGGTATAGGGTGAGGTTGAGAGAGAGAATGAGGATTACGTTGTATGTTAGGGTTATGGTTAGGGTCAGGTTTACGGTTAGGGTTCGGGTTAGGGTTCGGGTTAGGGTTAGGTTGAGGGTGAGGCTAAGACTGAGGTTTAAGTTGTGGGTGAGGGTGAGTGTGAGAGTGAGGTTTAGGGGTCGGGTTAGGGTTAGGTTGAGGGTGAGGGTGAGGGTTAGTGTTTGGATTAAGGTTAGGTTTAGTGTTAGGCTGAGGGTGAGCGTGAGTGTGAGGGTGATGGTTAGTGTTAGGGTTAGGGTGATGGATAGGTTCATTGTGAGGGTTAGGGTGAGGATCAGGGTAAGTGTTAGGGTGAGGGATAGGGTTAGGTTTAGGGTTAGGGTTAGGGTGAGGGTTAGGGTGAGGGTTAGGGTTAAGTTAAGGGTTAGGTTTAGGGTGAGATTTAGGGTTAATATTAGGGTTAGGTTTAGGGTAAGGGTTAGGGTGAGGGTGAGGGTTAGGGTTAGGGTGAGGTTTAGTGTTAGGGTGAGGGTTAGGGTTAGGATTAGGGTTAGGGTGAGGGCTAGGGTGAGGGTGAAGGTTAGGATTAGGCTTAGGGTTAGGGTGAGGTTTAGGGTTAGGACTAGGTTTAGGGTTAGTGTGAGGGGTAGGGTTAGGGTTAGGGTGAGGGTTACATTTAGTGTGTGTGTTATGGTTAGGGATAGGGTTAGGGTGAGGGTGAGGGTTAGGGTTAGGATTAGGGTTAGGGTGAGGGCTAGGGTGAGGGTGAAGTTTAGGATTAGGCTTAGGGTTAGGGTGAGGTTTAGGGTTAGGACTAGGTTTAGGGTTAGTGTGAGGGGTAGGGGTAGGGTTACGGATAGGGTGAGTGTGAGGGTTAGTGTGAGGGTAAGGGTTAGGGTGAGGATTAGGTTGAGGGTGAGGGTTAGGGTGAGGGTTAGATTTAGGGTGAGGGTTATGGTAAGGGTGAGGGCCAGTGTCAGGGTGAGGGTTAGGGTTAGAGTTAGGGTTAGGTTGAGGGTTAGGTTGAGGTTTAGAGTTAGCGTGAGGGTTCGGGTTAAGGTTCGGGTTAGGGTGAGTTGAGGCTGAGGCTGAGGCTTAACGTGAGGGTGAGGGTGAGTGTGAGGGTCAGGATTAGGTTTCGGGTTAGACTTAGCTTGAGGGTGCGGGTGAGGGTTAGTGTTTGGATTAGTGTTAGGGATAGGCTTAGGCTGAGGATGAGCTTGAGGGTCAGGGTGAGGTTTAGTGTTAGGGTTAGGGTGAGGGTTAGGTTTCTTGAGAGGGTTAGGGTAAGGATGAGCGTAAGGGTTAGGTTGAGGTTTAGGGTTAGGGTTAGGGTTAGGTTTAGGTTGAGGTTTAGGGTGAGGGGTAGGGTTAGGGTTAGTGTGAGCCTTAGTGTAAGTGTGAGGGTTAGGATTAGATTTAGGGTTAGGGTTACCGTGAGGGTAAGGGTAAGGGTGAGGGTTAGGATGAGGGTGAGGGTTAGGGATAGGTTTAGGGTGAGGGTGAGTGTTAGGGTGAGGATGAGGGTTAGGGTAAGCCTTAGGGTGAGGGTTAGGGTTCGGGTGAGGGTGAGGGTTAGTTTTAGGGTTAGGGTGAGGGTTAGGATTAGGGTTAGGTTAAGGGTTAGGGTGAGGGGTAGGGTGAGGTTTAGGGTTAGAGTTTTGTTTAGGGTTAGGGTGGAAGTGAGGGTTAGAGTTAGGGTTAGCGTGAGGGTTAGTGTGAGGGTTAAGATTAGGGTTAGGTTTAGGGTGAGGTTAGGGTGAGGGTGAGGTGAGGGTTAGGGTTAGGATTGCGGTTAGGTTTAGGGTTAGACTGAGGGTGAGGGTGAAGGTTTGGGTTAGGTTGAGGGTAAGGGTTAGGGTTAGGTTTAGGGTGAGGGTGACGGTTAGGGTTAGGGTTAGTGTTAGGGTTAAGATGAGGGTTAGGGTGAGGTGTAGTGTTAGGTTAGGGTGAGGATGAGGGTGAGGGTGAGGTTTAGGGTTAGGTTTAGGATTAGTGTTCGTGTTAGGGTTAGGGTTAGTGTTAGGATGAGGTTTAGGGTGAGGGGTAGGGTTAGGGATAGGTTGAGGGTGAGGGTGATGGTGAGGTTTACGGTTAGGTTGAGGGTTAGTGTTAGGGTTAGGGTGAGCATGAGGGTTAGGGTTAGGTTTAGGATGAGGATTAGTGTGCGGGTTAGGGATAGGGTTAGGGTAATGGTTAGAGTTAGGTTTATGGTTAGGCCGAGGGCTAGGGTGAGGGTGAGGGTTAGGGTGAGGGTGAGGGTGAGGGGTATAGTTAGGATTAGGGTTAGGGTTAGAATTAGGGTGAGTGTGAAGGTGAGGGATAGGTTTATTATTAGGGTAAGAGTTAGGGTTAGGCTGCGGGTCAGGGTGAGTGTTAGGGTTAGGGTTAGGGTGAATGTTAGGGTTAGGCTTAGGGTTAGGATGAGGGTTAAGGTGAGGCATAAGGTTAGGTTTAGTGTGAGTTTTAGGGTTAAGGTGAGGGTTAGTGTTAGGGTGAGGGTAGTGTTTAGGGTGAGGGTTAGTATCAGCGTGAGGGTTAGGGTGAGGGTTAAGGTTACGGTGAAGGTTAGGTTTCGAGTTAGGATTACGGTGAGGGCTAGGGTTAGGGTAACGGTTAGGGTTAGGTTCATGGTGAGGGTGAGAGTTACGTTTAGGATTAGGGTTAGGGTTTGGTTTAGGCTGAGGGTGAGGGTGAGAGTGAAGTTTAGGGTTAGGGTAAGATTTAGGGTTAGGGTTAGCGTGAAGATTAGAGTGTGAGTGAAATTTAGGGTGAGGGTTAGTTTTAGGGTGAGGCTTGGGTTTAGCATTAGGGTGTGGGTTAGAGTTAGGGTGATGTTTAGTGTGAGGGTGAGGGTTAGGGTGAGGGTGAGGGTTAGGGTTAGGGTTAGGGTGAAGGTGAGGTTGAGGGTGAGGGTTAGGGTTAGGGTTAGGGATAGGGTGAGGTTTTGGGTGAGGGTGAAGGTTGGGTTGTGGGTGAGGGTTAGGGTGTGAGGTTTAGGGTGACAGGGAGTGTTAGAGTGAGGTTGAGGTTTAGGGTTAGGGTTAGGGTGATGGTTAGGGTTAGTATTAGTGCTAGGGTGAGGGTTAGAGTGAGGGGTATGGTTAGGGTTAGGGTGAGGGTTAGGAATAGTGTGAGGGATAAGGATACGGTTAGGGTTAGGGTGAGCATAAGGGTAAGGGTTAGGTTAGGTTGAGGTTGAAGGTTAAAGGTAGAGTTAAGGTTAGGTTGAGGGTTAGGGTGATGTTTAGAGTTAGGGTGAGGGTGAGGGTTAGGGTGAGGTTTAGGGTGAGGATTTGGGTTACGGTGAGATTTAGAGTTAGGGTTAGGGTGAGGGTGAGGTTTAGGTTTAGGGTTAGAGTTAGGGTGAGGGTAAGTGTTAGGGTGAGGTTTAGGATGACTGTGAGGTTTAGGGTTTGGGTGATGTTTAATGTTAGGATTAGAGTTAGGGTGAGGGTTAGGTTGAGAGTTAGGGCTAGGGTGATGGTTAAGGTTAGGATTCGGATTAGGGTTAGGGTGAGGGTTAGGTTTAGGATTAGGTTTAGGATGAAGGTAAGTGTTAGGGTGAGGGTTAGGATTAGGGTGAGGGTAAGGGTTAGGGTGATGTTTAAGGTTAGGATTAGGGTAAGTGTGAGGGTTAGGGTTAGGGTGAGGATAATTTTAGGGTGAGGGCTAGGGTGAGGTTTACCGTAAGGGTTAGAGTAAGGATTAGGGTGAGTTTCAGGGTAAGGAATAGGGTTAAGGTGAGGGTTAGGCTGAGCAGTAGGTATAGGTTGATAGGGTAAGGGTTAGGGTTAGGGGTAGGGTGAGGGTAACGGTAAGGGTGAGGGTGAGGGGTAGGGTTAGGGTTAGGCTTAGCATGAGGGTAAAGGTTAGGGTGAGGTTTAGGATGAGGTTGAAGGTTAGGGTTAGGGTGAGCGTTAGTGTGATATTTAAGGTGAGGGTTAGGGTTAGGGTTAGGGTTAGGGTTAGGGTTAGGGTTAGGGTGTGGGTTCACGTGAGAGTGAGGGTTAGGCTGAGGGTGAGGGTTATGGTTAGGGTTAGGGTGAGTACTACAGATAAGGTTGGGGTTAGGATGAGATTTAGGGTGAGTAGCAGAGTTAGGGTTAGGGTGAGGGTTAGGGTTATTGTGAGGGTTAGGTTTAGGGTTAGGTTTAGAGTGAGGGTAAGGGTTAGGGTTAGGGTGAGGGTGAGGGTGAGGCTTAGGTTTAGGATTAGGGTTTGGGTTAAAGTTAGGCTGAGGGTGAGGGTGAGGGTTAGGGTTAGCGTGAGGGTTACTTCCAGGGTTAGGTTTAGGTTGAGGGTTAGGGTGAGGGGTAGGTTTAGGGTTAGGGTAAGGGTGATGGTGAGGGTGAGGGTGAGGGTTAGGGTCAGGGTTAGGGTTAGGGTGAGGGTAAAGGTTAGAGTTAGGTTTAAGTGGAGGGTTAGGGTGAGGGGTAGGGTTAGGGTTAGTGTGAGCCTTAGTGTTAGTGTGAGGGTTAGGGTTAGGGTTAGGATTAGGGTTAACGTGAGGGCAAGGGTAAGTGTGAGGGTTAGCATGAGGGTGAGGGTTAGGGATAGCGTTAGGGTGAGGGTGAGTGTTAGGGTGTGGATGAAGTTTAGGGTTAGGTTTGGGGTGAGGGTTAGGGTTAGGATGAAGGTTATGGTTAGGTTTAGATTTAGGGTGAGGTTGAGGTTTAGGGTTAGGTTAAGTGTTAGGGTGAGGGGAAGGGTTAGGGTTAGGGTTTTGTTTAGTTTTAGGGTCAGGGTGAGGGTTAGTGTTAGGTTTAGGGTGAGTGTGAGGGTGAGGTTTAGTTATAGGTTTAGGTTTAATATGAGGGTGAGTGTTAGGGTTAGGGTTAGGCTTAGAGTTACGGTGAGGTTGAGGGTTAGGGTTAGGGTTTGGGTGAGGGTGAGGTTTAGTGTTAGTGTTGGGTGAGAGTTAGGGTTAAGGTTAGGGTTAGGATGAGAGATAGGGTTAGGTTGAGGGTGAGGGTGAGCGTGAGGCTTTCGGTTAGGTAAGGATTAGGGTTATGGTTAGGGTGAGGATTAGGTTGAGTTTGAGGGTTAGGAGGGTTAGGGTTAGCTTGAGGTTTAGGGTTAGGGTTAGGGTGATGTTTAGGGTTAGGGTGATGTTTTGGGTGAGGGTGAGGGTTACACTGAGGTGAGGGTTCAGGTGAGGGTGAGCGGTAGGGTGAGGGTGTTAGGGTGAGGGTGAGGGTTAGGGTTAGAGTGAGGGTGACCATGAGGGTGCGGGTGAGGGTGAGGTTTAGGGTTAGCATGAGGGTTAGGGTGAGGGTAATTGTTAGGGTGAGGGTGAGGGTTAGGGTTAGGGTGAGGGCAAGGGTGAGTGTGAGGGTTTCGGTTAGATAAGGTTTAGGGTTAGGGTTAGGGTGAGGGTTAGGTTAAGGGTGAAGTTTTGGGTGAGGGTTAGGGTGAAGTTGATGGTTAGTTTGTGGGTGAGGATTAGGGTAGGGTGAGGGTTAGAGTGTTAGGTTGAGGATGAGGGTTAGATTTAGGGTTAGGTTTAGGGTCAGGGTGAGAATTACTGTTAAGGTTAGGGTTCGCATGAGGGTTAGGGTAAGGGGTTGGGTTAGGGTTAGGTTTACGGTGAGGGAAAGGGTTAGGTGAGGGTAAGGGTAAGGGTTACGGTTAGGGTTAGGGTTACGGTAATTGTTAGGCTGAGGGTTAGGATGATGGTGAGGGTTAGGGTTAGGGTAATGTTTAAGTTTAGGATTAGTGTTAGTGTTAGGGTTAGGCTTAGCGTGAGGGTTAGGGTGAGGATAAGCGTTTGGGTGAAGCTTAGGGTGAGTTTGAGGGTTAGAAGGAGGGTGAGGGTTAGGGAGAGTATTAGGGTTAAGGTTAGGGTGAGAGTAAGGGTTAGGGTGAGGGTTAGGATGAGGGTGAGGTTTAGGGTTAGGGTGAGGGTGAGAGTTAGGGTGATGTTTAGGGTTAGGGTTAGGGTTATTATGAGGGTTTGGGTTAGGGTTAGGGTTAGGGTTAGTGTGAGGCTTAAGCTGAGGGTTAGATTTAGGGTGAAGGTTAGGGTGAGGGTGAGGTTTAGGGTTAGGGTTAGGGTTCGGGTGAGGTTTAGACTTAGGCTGAGGGTTTGGGATAGGGTTAGGTTTAGGGTGAGGGTTAGGGTTAAGGTGAGAGTTAGAGTTAGGGTTAGGTTGAGGGTGAGGGTTAGTTTTAGGGTTAGAGTTAGTGTGAGGGTAAGGGTTAGCTTGAGGGTTAGGATGAGATGAGTGTTAGGGTTATGTTTAAGTTTAGGATTAGGGTTAGGGTGAAGGTTAGGGTTAGAGCTAGGGTTAGTTTGAGGGTTGGAGTTAGGGTTACGGTTAGGGGTAAAGTGAGGATGAGTGTGAGGGTTATGGTAACGGTTAGGTTTAGGATTAGGGTGAGGGTGAGAGTTCGGGTTAGGATTAGGGTTAGGGTTTTGGTTAGGCTGAGGGTGAGGGTGAGGGTAAGGATTAGGGTTAGGGTAAGATTTAGGGTTAGGGTTAGGGTGAGGATTAGAGTGTGAATGAAGTTTAGGGTGGGGGTTAGGATTAGGGTGAGGTTTAGGTTCAGGTTTAGGGTGAGGTTTAGAATTAGGGTGACGTTTAGGGTGAGAATGAGGGTTAGGGTGAGGGTGAAGGTTAGGGTTAGGGTTAGGCTTAGTTTAGGGTGAGGGTAAGGTTTAGGGTAAGGGTTAGGGATAGACTGAGGGATAGTGTTAGTGTGAGGGTTAGAGTTTGTGTGAGGGTTAGGTTTAGGGTTAGGGTTAGGGTTACCGTGAGAGTAAGGGTAATGGTGAGGGTTAGGGTTAGGGTTAGGGTGAGGGTTAGGGTGAGGATGAGGGTTAGGGTTAGGGTTAGGGTGAGGGTGAGGGTTAGGGTGAGGGTAAGGGTTAGTGTGAGGGTTAGGTTTAGGTTTAGGTTGAGGTTGAGATTAAGGGTTATTGTGAGGTTTAGGTTGAAGGTGAGGGTTAGGGTGAAGGTTAAGATTAGGGTGAGTGTTAGGGTTAGGGTTAGGGTTAGGCTGATGGCTACTGTGAGGGTGAGGGTTAGGGTGAGGGTGAGGGTGAGGGTTAGGCTGTCGGTCAGGATTAGGGTAGGTTGAGGGTTAGAGTGTTAGGGTGAGGGTTAGAGTTAGGGTTAGGGTTAGGGTTAGGGTCAGAGTGAGGAGTACTGTTAAGGTTAGGGTTAGGTGAGGGTAAGGGTTAGGTGAGGGTTAGGGTTATGGTGAGGGTGAGGGTTAAGGTAATTGTTAGGCGGAGGGTTAAGATGAGGGTTAGTGTTAGGGTTAGGGTGATATTTAAGGTTAGGGTTTGTGTTAGTGTTAGGGTCAGGCTTAGGGGGAGGGTTAGGGGGAAGGTAAGGTTTAGGGTGAGGGTTAGGGTGAGTTTTAGGTTTAAAGGGAGGGTTAGGGTTAGGGAGAGTGCTAGGGTTAGGGTTAGGGTGAGGGTTAGCATGAGGTTGAGGTTTAGGGTTAGGGTGAGGGTGAGGGTTAGGGTGAAGTTTAGGGTTAGGGTTAGGGTTAGGCATAGGGTTAAGGTTACTGTGAGGGATAGGGTTAGGGTTAGAGTTAGGGTTAGTGTGAGGGTTAGTGTGAGGGTAAGGGTTAGGGTGAAGGTTAGGGTGAGGGTGAGTTTTAGGGTTAGGGTTAGGGTTAGTGTGAGGTTTAGACTTAGGATGAGGATTTGGGTTAAGGTTAGGTTTAGGGTGAGGGTTAGGTTTAGGGTGAGAGTTAGGGTTAGGGTGAGGGTGAGGGTTAGGTTTAGGATTAGAGTTAGGGTGAGGGTAAGTGTTAGGTTGAGGGTTAGGATGAGGTGAGTGTTAGAGTTAGGGTGATGTTTAAGGTTAGGATTAGGGTTAGGGTGAGGGTTAGGGTGAGTGTTAGGGTTAGTGTTAGGGATAGGTTTAGGATGAGGGTTAGGGTGAGATTCAGGGTTAGGGTGAAGGTTAGGGTGAGGGTGATGGTTATTGTTAGGGTTAGGGTGAGGTGTAGGGTGAGGGTAAGGTTTACGGTTAGGTTTATGGTAATGGTTAGCGTGAGGGTTAGGGTTTGAGTGAGGGTTAGGGTTAGGTTTAGGGTGAGGGTGAGGGTCAACGTGAAGTTTAGGGTTAGGATTAGTTTTAGGGTTAGGGATAGTCTGAGGGTGAGGGTGAGGGTTAGGGTGAGGATTAGGGTTAGGGTTAGGGTTAGGCTGATGTCTACTGTGAGGGTGAGAGGGTGAGGGTGAGGGTGAGGGTTAGGTTGTTGGTGAGGATTAGGGTAGGATGAGGGTTAGAGTGTTAGGGTGAGGGTGAGGGTTAGAATTAGGGTTAGGTTTAGGGTTAGGGTAGGGTGAGGAGTACCCTTAAGGTTAGGGTTAGCATGAGGGTTAGGGTGAGCGTGTTAGGTGAGGGTGAGGGTTAGGGTTATGGTTAGGGTTAGGGTAATTGTTAGGCTGAGGGTTAGGATGAGGGTGAGGGTTAGGGTTAGGGTGATCTTTAAGGTTAGGGTGTTAGTGTTAGGTTTAGTGTTAGGGTTAAGGTGAGGGTAAGGGTTAGGGTGAGGGTTAGGGTGAGTTTGAATGTTACAAGGAAGGTTAGGGTTAGGGAGAGTGTTAGGGTTAGGGTTAGGGTGAGGTTAAGGGTTAGGGGGATGTTTTGGGTGAGGGTGAGGGTTACCGTGAGGTGAGGGTTCGAGTGAGAGTGAGGGTTAGTGTGAAGATGAGGGTTAGGGTTAGGGTTTGTGTGAGGATTAGGGTGAGGTTAAGGTTTAGGGTGAGGGTTAGGGTGAGGGTGAGGGTTAGGGTTAGTTTTATGGTTAGGGTGAGGGTTAGGGTGAGGGTTAGGGTTAGGGTTTGGGTGAGGGTGAGGTTGGGGGTTAAGGTTAGGGTGAGAGTTAGGGTTAAGCTTAGGGTTAGGATGAGAGTTAGGGTTAGATTGAGGGTGAGGGTGAGGGTTTCGGTTAGGTAAGGGTTAGGGTGATGTTTTGGGTGAGGGTGAGGGTTACCGTGAGATGAGGGTTCAGGTGAAGGTTCTGATTAGGGTTAGGGTTAGGGTTAGGGTAAGGGTTAGGGTGAGGGTAAGGGTTAGGGTTAGGGTGAGGGTGACAGTGAGGGTGAGGGTGAGGGTGAAGGTTAGGGTTAGCGTTAGGGTTAGGTTGGGGGTGTCAGGGTGAGGGTGAGGGTTATGGTTAGGGTGAGGGTGAGGCTGAGGGTGAGAGTTTCTGTTAGGTAAGGTTTAGGGTTAGGGTTACGGTAAGGGCTAGGTTAAGGGTGAGGTTTATGGTGAGGGTGAGGGTGAGGTTGAGGCTTAGGTTGTGGGTGAGGGTTAGAGTGAGGGTGAGGGTTAGGCTGAGGCTGAGGATTAGGGTTAGGGTTAGGTTTAGGTTGAGGATGATGGTCAGGATGAGGGTTAGGGGGAAGGGGTAGGGTGAGGGTTAGGGTTAGTGTGAGGGTTAGGGTAATGTTTAGAGTGAGGGTTAGGATGACGGTGAGGTTTAGGGTTGGGGTGAGGGAGAGGGTTAGGGTGATGTTTAGGTTTAGGGTTAGGTTTAGAGTTAGTGTGAGGGTTAGGGTTAGGGTTAGAGTTAGGGTTAGTGTGAAGCTTAGTGTGAGGGTAAGGGTTAAGGTGAAGGTTAAGGTGATGGTTAGGGTTAGGGTTAGGTTAAGGGTTAGGGTGAGGGTTAGGGTTAGGGTGATGGTTAGGGTTAAGGTTAGGGTGAGGATGAGGGTCAGGGTGAAGTTTAGGGTTATGATTAGTTTTAGTTTAGGGATAGTCTGAGGTGAGGGTGAGGGTGAGGGTGAGGATTAGGGTGAGGATGAGGGCTAGGTTTATGGTTAGGGTTAGGGTGAGGGTTGGGGTGAGGGTTAGGGTGAGGGTGAGCTTTAGGGTTAGGGTTAGGGTTAGGCTGATGGGTAATGTGAGGGTGAGAGGGTGAGGGTGAGGGTGAGGGTTAGGGTGTTGGTGAGTATTAAGCTAGGGTTAGGGTTAGAGTGTTAGGGTGAGGGTAAGGGTTAGATTTAGAGTTAGGGTTAAGGTTAGGGTCAGGGTAATTGTTAGGTGAGGGTTCGGGAGAGAGGGTTAGGGTTAGGGTGAGGGTAAGGATTAGGGTGATGTTTTGGGTGAGGGTGAGGGTTACCGTGAGGTGAGGGTTCGAGTGAGAGTGAGGGTTAGTGTGAGGATGAGAGTTAGGTTTAGGGTTTGTGTAAGGATTAGGGTGAGTTTAAGGTTTAGGGTGAGGGTTACGGTGAGGGTGAGGGTTAGGGTAAGTTTTAGGATTAGGGTGAGGATTAGGGTGAGGGTTAGGTTTAGGGTTATGGTTTGGGTGAGGGTGAGGTTTGGGGTTAGGGTTAGGGTGAGAGTTAGAGTTAAGTTTAGGGTTAAGATGAGAGGGTTAGGTTGAGGGTGAGGTTTAGGGTTTCGGTTAGGTAAGGGTTAGGGTTATGGTTAGGGTGAGGATTAGGGTGAGTTTGACGGTTAGAGGGAGGGTTAGGGTTAGAGTGAGAGTTAGAGTTAGGGTTAGGGTGACCGTTAGGGTTAGGGTGATATTTAGGGTGAGCGTGAGGGTTACCGTGAGGTGAGGGTTCGGGTGAAGGTGATGGTTTGGGTGTGGGTAATGGTTAGGGTGAGGGTGAGGGTTAGGGTTAGGGTGATTGTGGCAGTGAGGGTGAGGGTGAGGGTGAAGGTTAGGGTTAGCGTGAGGGTTAGGGTGAGGGTGAGGGTTATCGTCAGGGTGAAGGTGTGGGTGAAGTTGAGGGTTTCAGTTATATAAGGTTTAGGGTTAGGGTTACCGTAAGGGCTAGGTTAAGAATGAGGTTTATGGTGAGAGTGAGGGTGAGGTTGAGGGTTAGGGTGTGGGTGAAGGTTAGGTTTAGGGTGAGGGTTAGAGTTAGGGGAAGGTTAGGGTGAGGCTGGGGGTTAGGTTTAGGTTTAAGTTTAGGGTGAGGATTAGGGTCAGGATGAAGGTTAGGATGAAGGGGTTGGGTTAGGGTTAGGGTGAAGGTGAGGGTTAGGGTTATGGTGAGGGTCTGGGTAAGGGTTAGGTGAGGGTTAGGATGACGGTGAAGTTTAGGGTTGGGGTGAGGGTGAGGATTAGGGTGATGTTTAGGGTTAGGGTTAGTGTGAGGGTTAGGGTTAGGTTTAGAGTGAGGGTTAGTGTGAGGGTTAGTGTGAGGGTAAGGTTTAGGGTGAAATTTAGGGTGATGGTGAGGTTTAGGGTTAGTGTTAGGGTTAGAGTGAGGTTTAGGCTTAAGATGAGGGTTTGGGTTAGGGTTAGGTTTAGAGTGATGGTTAGGGTTAGGGTGATAATTAGAGTTAGGTTTAGGGTGATTGTGAGGGTTAGGTTTAGGGTTAGTGTTAGGGTGAGGGTAAATGTTAGGTTGAGGGTTAGGATGAGGTGAGTGTTAGGGTTAGGTTCATGTTTAAGGTTAGGATTAGGGTTAGGGTGAGGGTTAGGGTGAGGGTTAGTGTTAGCGCTAGGAATAGTTTTAGGATGAGGGTTAGGGTGAGGGTAAGGTTTAGGGTGAAGGTTATGGTGAGGGTGATGGTGAGGGTTAGGGTAAGGGTGAGGGTGAGGGTCATGGTGAAGTTTAGGGTTTGGATTAGTTTTAGGGTTAGGGATAGTCTGAGGGTCAGGGTGACTGTGAGGGTGAGGGTTAGGGTTAGGGTTAGGCGGAGGGCTACAGTGAGGGTGAGGGTTAGGGTTAGGGTTAGGGTTAAGGTGAGGTTGAAGATGAGGGTGAAGATGAGGGTTAGGGTGTGGGTGAGGCTTAGGGTTAGGGTGAGGGTTAGGGTGACAGTGAGGGTTAGAGTGAGGGTGAGTCTTAGGGTACGGGCGAGGGTTAGCGTTAGGGTTAGGGTGAGGGTTAGGGTGAGGGGTAGGATTAGGGTTATCATGAGGGTTCGGGTGAAGTTTCGGATTAGTGTGAGGGTTAGGGTTAGGATGAGGGTGAGGGCAATTTGTAGGCTGAGGGTTAGGGTAAGGAAAAGGGTTAGGATTAGGGTTAAGGTTAGGGTGAGATCTAGGGTGAGGGTTAGGGTTAGGGTTCGGGTTAGGGTTAGGATGAGGGTTAGGGTGAGTTTTAGGGTTAGGGTTAGTTTGAGGGTTACGGTTAGGGTTACGGTTAGGGTTAGGTTTATGGTGAGGGTGAGAGTTAGGGTTAGTGTGAGGGTTAGGGTTAGTATGAGGGTTAGAGTTAGGGTTAGGGTTAGGGTGAGGATAAGGTTTAGGGTGAGTATTAGGATGAGGGTGAAGGTTAGGGTTAGGGTGAGGGTGAGGGTTAGGGTGATGTTTACTATTAGTGTTAGGGTTAGGTTTAGTGTGAGGGTTAGGTTAAGGTTAGAGTGAGGGTTAGTGTGAGGGTTAGGGTGAGGTTAAGTGTTAAGGTGAAGGTTAGGGTGAGGGTGAGGGTTAGGGTTAGGGTAAGGGTTAGTGTTAGGGTGAGGGTTAGGATTGGGGTTAGGGTGAGGTTGAGGGTTAGGGTTAGAGTTAGGGTTAGGTTGAGGGTTAGGGTGAGGTTTAGCGTTAGGTTGAGGGTGGGAGTTAGGGTTAGGTTTGGGGTGAGTGTTAGGTTTAGGGTGAGAGTTAGAGTTAGGGTTAGGGTAAGGGTGAGGCTTAGGTTTAGGTTTGGGTTTAGAATTAGGGTGAGGGTGAGGTTGAGGAATAGGGTTAGGATTAGGGTTAAGGTTAGGGTGAGGGTTAGAGTTATGTTTAGGGTTAGGGGTAGGGGTAGGGTGAGGGTGAGGTTTAGGGTGAGTGTTAACCTTAGGGATAAGGTTAGTGTTAGGGTTAGGTTGAGGGTAAGGGTGAGGGTGAAGGTTAGGGTGAGGGTTAGGTTTAGGATTAGGGTTTGATTGAGGTGTAGGGTGAGCTTTAGGTTTAGGGTTAGTGTGAGGGTTAGGCTTAGTGTTAGAGTTAGGGTGAGGGTTAGGGCAAGGGTTAGCGTAAGTATTAGGGTGAGTTTCAGGGCGAAGAATAGGGTTAGGGTGAGGGTTAGGATGAGCAGTAGGTTTAGGTTGAGGGTTAGGGTGAGTGTTAGGGTTAGGGGTAGGCTGAGGGTAACAGTAAGGGTGAGGGTGAGGGTTAGGCTTAGGCTTAGGCTTAGCGTGAGGGTAAAGGTTAGGGTGAGGTTTAGGATGAGGGTGAAGTTTAGGGTTAGGCTGAGCGTTAGTGTGATGTTTAAGGTGAGGGTTAGGGTTAGGATTACGGTTAGGGTTAGGGTCAGGGTGAGTGTGAGGGTGTGGTTTAACGTGAGTTTGAGGGTTAGGGTGAGGGTGAGGGTTAGGGTGAGGTTTAGGGTTAGGGTTTTAGTGAGGGTGAGGTTTAGGTTAAGTGTTAGTGTGAGAGTTACGGTTAAGGTTAGGGTTAGGATGAGAGTTAGGGTTAGGTTGAGGGTGAGGGTGAGGATGAGGGTTTTGCTTAGGTAAGGGTTAGAGTTATGGTTAGGGTGAAGATTAGGGTGAATTTGAGGGTTACAGGGAGGGTTTCGTTTAGGGTGAGGTTTAGGTTTAGGGTTAGGGTGATGGGTAGGGTTAGGGTGATGTTTTGGGTGAGGGTGAGGGTTACCCTGAGGTGAGGGTTCGGGTGAGGATGAGGGTTAGGGTGAGGGTAAGGGTTAGGGTGAGGTTGAGGGTCAGGGTTAGGGTGATGGTGACCGTGAGGGTGCAGGTGAGGGTGAGGGTTAGTGTTAGCGTGAGGTTTAGGGTGAGTGTGTTAGGGTGAGGATGAGGGTTAGGGTTAGGGTGAGGGCTAGGTTAAGGGTGAGGTTTTGGGTGAGGGTGAGGTTGGGGTTGAGGGTTAGGGTGTGGGTGAGGGTTAGGGTGAGGGTGAGGGTGAGGGTTAGAGTGAAGGTGAGGGTTATGGTGAGGCTTAGGGTTAGGTTTAGGGTGAGGATTAGGGTCAGGATGAGGGTTAGGGTGAGGGTTATGGTTAGGGTGAGGGTGAGGGTGAGGGTTAGGGTTAGTGTTAGGGTTAGTTTTAGGGTTAGGGTTAGGGTGTGGGTATGTTTTAGGGTGAGGGTTTGGATGAGGGTGAGTGTTACGGTTAGGGTGAGGGTTAGGTTTAGAATGAGGATTAGTGTTAGCTTGAGGGTTAGGGTTAGAGTTAGAGTTAGGGTGAGGTTGAAGATGAGGGTGAAGATGAGGGTTAGGGTGTGGGTGAGGGTTAGGGTTAGGGTGAGGGTTAGGGTGACAGTGAGTTTAGCTTGAGGGTGAGGCTTAGGGTACGGGTGAGGGTTAGCGTTAGGGTTAGGGTGAGGGTTAGGGTGAGGGGTAGCATTAGGGTTATCGTGAGGGTTAGGGTGAATTTTCGGGTTAGTGTGAGGGTTAGGGTTAGGGTGAGGGTGAGGGCAATTTTTAGGCTGAGGGTTAGGGTAAGGATGAGGGTTAGGATTAGGGTTAAGGTTAGGGTGAGGTCTAGGGTGAGGGTTAGGGTTACGGTTCGGGTTAGGGTTAGGATGAGGGTTAGGGTGAGTGTTAGGTTTAGGGTTAGTTTGAGGGTTAGGGTTAGAGTTACGGTTAGGGTTAGGGTGAGGATGAGGATGAGGGTTAGGGTAACGGTTAGGGTTAGGTTTAAGGTGAGGGTGAGAGTTAGGATTAGGATTAGGGTTAGGGTTTGGTTTAGGCTGAGGGTGAGGGTGAGGGTTAGATTTAGGGTAAGATTTAGGGTTAGAGTTAGGGTGAGGATTAGAGTGTGGGTGAAGTTTAGGGTGAGGGTTAGCTTTAGGATGAGGTTTAGGTTTAGGATTAGGGTGAGGATTAGAGTTAGGGTGATGTTTAGGGTGAGGGTGAGGGTTAGGGTGAGGGTGAGAGGGTTAGTATTAGGGTGAAGGTGAGTTTGAGGGTGAAGGTTAAGGTTAAGGTTAGGGATAGGGTGAGGTTTTGGGTGAGGGTGAGGGTTGGGTTTAGGGTTAGAGTTAGGGTGAGGGTAAGGGTTAGGGTGAGATTTAGGATGAGGTTGAGGGTTAAGGTTTGGGTAATGTTTAATGTTAGGATTAGGGTTAGGGTGAGGGTTAGGCTTAGGGTTAGAGTTAGGGTGATGGTTAAGGTTAGGATTCGGGTTAGGGTGAGGGTGAGGGTTAGGGTTCGGTTTAGGGTTAGGGTGAGGGTTAGGTTTAGGGTTAGGGTTAGGGTGAGTGTAAAGGTTAGTGTGAGGGTTAGGATGAGGGAGAGGGTAAGGGTTAGGGTGATATTTAAAGTTAGGATTAGGGTTAGGGTGAGGGTGAGGGTTAGGGTTAGGTTTATGTTTAGGATGAGGGGTAGGGTGAGGGTTAGGTTTAGGGTTAGTGTTAGGGTGTTAGGGTGAGGGTTAAGGTTAGGGTGAGGATTCGGGTTAGGTTTAGGGTTAGGGTGAGGGTGAGCGTCAGGGTGAAGTTTTGGGTTAGGATTACGTTTAAGGTTAGGGATAGGCTGAGGATGAGGGTGAGTGTGAGGGTGAGGGTCAGGGTTAGGTTTAGGTTTAGGCTGAGGGCTATGGTGAGGGTGAAGGTTAGGGTGAGAGTGAGGGTGAGGGTGAGTGGGTTAGGTAAGGGTTAGAGGGAGGGTTCTGGTTAGGGTGAAGTTTAGGGTTAGGGTTAGGTTGAGTTTTAGGGTTAGGGTGATGTTTTGGGTGAGGGTGAGGGTTACTGTGAGGTGAGGGATCGAGTGAGGGTGAGAGGGTGAGGATGAGGGTTAGGGTTAGGGTTTGTGTGAGGATTAGGGTGAAGTTAAGGTTTAGGGTGAGGATGAGGGTTAGAGTTAATGTTAGGGTTAGGGTGAGGTTTAGGGTTTGGGTGAGGGTGAGTTTGAGGGTTAGGATTAGGGTGAGTGTTAGGGTTAAGGTTAGGGTTAGGCTGAGAGTTAGGGTTAGGTTGAGGGTGAGGGTAAGGTTTAGGGTTTCAGTTAGGTAAGGGTAAGGGTAATGGTTAGGGTGAGGAGTGGGGTGAGATTGAGGGTTAGAGGGAGAGTTACGGTTAGGGGTAGGGTTAGGGTTAGGGTGATGGTTAAGGTTAGGCTGATGTTTTGGATGAGGGTTAGGGTTACCGTGAAGTGAGGGTTCGGGTGTGGGTGAGGGTTAGGGTGAGGGTAAGGGTTAGAGTGAAGGAGAGGGTTAGGGTTAGGGTGAGGGTGACCGTGAGGGTGAGGTTTAGGGTTAGCATGAATGTTAGGGTGAGGGTGTTAGGGTGATTGTGAGTGTTAGGGTTAGGGTGAGGGCTAGGTTAAGGGTGAGGTTTTGGGTGAGGGTGAGGGTGAGGTTGAGGGTTAGGGTGTGGGTGAGGGTTAGGGTTAGGGTTAGGGTTAGGCTTAGGGTGAGGAGTAGGGTTAGGTTTAGGGTGAGGGTTAGGTTTATTGTGAGGGTTAGGTTTACGGATAGGGCTAGGGTGAGGATAAGGGCTAGGGTGGGGGTTTGGGTGAGAGTGAGGGTTAGGGTTAGCGTGAGTGTTAGGGTGAGTGTTAGGATGAGGGTTAGGGTTAGGGTTAGGTTTAGGGTTAGGGTGAGGGTTAGGGTTAGGTTTAGTGTGAGGGTAAGGTTTAGGGTGAGGGTAAGGCTGAGAGTGAGGGATAGGTTTAGCGTGAGTGTTTAGGTGAGGGTTAGGGTGAGGGTTAGGGTTAGGGTTAAGGTGAGGGTTAGGATTAGGGTTAGGGTTAGGGTTAGCTTTAGGGTTAGGGTTAGGGTTAGGGTTTACAATTTGATGTTCACCAGGAACACCTGGAGGCCTGACGGTAAACAGAATCTGAAATTCTTCCTAAGAAGCCTTGAAAAGGAGTGAAACGCACCTATCTTGCAATAACTCAGAACCTCATTCTGAGTGTTTCTGGCAGAAGTCATTCACACAACGGTGGACTAATTAGAGCCTGACATAGCTAGTGCCGTCCATATTCCTGGATGGACAGTTGTCGCGTCCCAAACAACTGAGGTGTAGTTCTCCAAACTTTCACAGAGTACCATAAGTACAGGTTCAACTTACTTCCTCAGGTTGAATAGAGTTTAGCCATCAAAGATGTAATCAGTAGAGGGTTAGGATTAGGGTTCTTACTAGAGTGAGGTTTAGGGTTAAGGTTTAGGGTTAGGGTTAGGGTAAGTGTTAGGTTTAGAGTGAGGGTTAGGTTTAGGTTTAGGGTGAGGGTGAGGGTGAGGGTTAGGGTTAGGGTGAGTGTAAGGGTTAGGGATAGGGTGAGTGTGAGTGTGAGGGTTAGGGTTCGGTGAACGTTAGAGTAAGGGTGAGGTTTGGGGTTGGATAAGGGTTAGAGTTAGGTTGAGGGTGAAGGGGAAGGTTAAGTTTAGGTTACGGTTAGGGTTAGGGTTAGGATTAGCGTTAGGGTTAGGGATAGACTGAGGGTGAGGGTGAGGTTGAGGGTGAGTGTTTGGTTTAGGACGAGTGTTAGGGTTAGGGTTAGCGTGAGTTTTAGGGTTAGGATGAGTGTTGGGGTGAGGGGTAGTTTTACGGTTAGGGTGAGGGTTAGGGTTAGTGTGAGGGAGAAGTTATGGTTAGGGTTAGGGTGAGGGTAAGTCTTAGTGTGAGGTTTAGGGTTAGGGTTAGGGTGAGGGTTAGGGTGAAGGTAAGTGTAAGAGTGATGGTTAGAGTGAAGCTGAGTGTTAGGTTTAGTTTAGTTACGTTTAGGTTTAGGGTGAGGTTTAGGGTTAGGGTTAGGGTTAGCGTGAGTTTTAGGGTTAGGATGAGTGTTGGGGTGAGGGGTAGTTTTACGGTTAGGGTGAGGGTTAGGGTCAGGGTGAGGGTTAGAGTTAGGGTGAGGGTTAGGGTTAGGGTGAGGTTTAGGGTGAAGGTGAGGGTTCGGGTGAGGTGAGCATGGGTAGGGTTAAGGTTAGGGTGAGGGTTAGGGTTAGTGTGAGGGTTAGGGTTAGGGTTAGGGTAAGGGTGAGGGTGAGGGTTAAGGTGAGGGTTAGGGTTAGCATTTTGGTTAGGGTGAGGGTTAGGGTGAGGGTTAGGGTTAAGTTTAGGGTTAGGGTAAGGTTGAAGTTGAGGGTTAGAGTTAGGATTAGAGTCAGGCTTTGGTTTAGGGTGAGGGGTAGGGTTAGGTGTAGGGTGAGGGTTGGGTTTAGTCTGAGGGTTACGGTTAGGGTTAAGGTTAGGGTTATGGTGAAGGTAAACCTTAGGGTTAGGGTTAGGGTTAGGGTTAGCCTTGGGGTGAGGCTTAGTGTTAGTGTGAGGAATAGGGTTAGGGTTATGTTTAGGGGTTAGGCTGAGGGGCAGGGTTAGGGTTAGCGTGAGGGTTAGGGTGAAGTTTAATGTTAGGTTTCGGGTTAGCGTGAGGCTTGGGTTTAGGGGGAGGGTTAGGGTTAGGGTTAGGGTTAGGGTTAGGGTGAGTGTTAGTTTGAAGATAAGGGTAAGGGTGATGGTTAGGGTTAGGCTGAATGTTAGGTTCAGTTTTAGGGCTAGGGTGAGGGTTAGGGTTAGGGTGAGGGTTAGGGTTAGGGTGAGGGTTAGGGTTAGGGTGAGGGTTAAGGTGAAGTTGAGGGTTAGGGTGAGGTGTAGGCTGAGGGGTATGGTTAAGGTTAGGGTGAGGGTTAGGGTTAGTCTGAGGGTTAGGTTTAGCTTTAGGGTAAGGGTGAGGGTGAGGGTTAGAGTGAGGGTTAGGGTTAGCATTTCGGTTAGGGTGAGGGTTAGGGTGAAGTTTAGCGTTAGGTTAAGGGTGAAGGTGAGGGTTATGGTTAGGCTTAGTGTGAGGCTTTGGTTTAGCGTGAAGGGTAGGGTTAGGTTTAGGGTGAGGGTTTGGTTTAGTCTGAGGGTTAGGGTTAGGTTTGAGGTTAGGGTTATGGTGAAGGTAAACGTTAGGGTTAGGGTTAGCCTTAGGGTGAGGCTAAGTGTTAGTGTGAGGAATAGGGTTAGGGTTATGTTTAGGGTTTGGGTGAGGGTTAGGGTGAGGCTGAGTGTTAGGTTTAGTTTTATGGTTAGGGTGAGGGTTAGGGTGAAGGTGAGGGTTCAGGTGAGGTGTAGGATGAGGGGTAGGGTTAAGGTTAGGGTGAGGGTTAGGTTTAGTTTGAGGGCTAGGGTTAGGTTTAGGGTAAGGGTGAGGGTGAGGGTTAGGTTGAGGGTGAGGGTTAGGGTTAGCATTTCGGTTAGGGTGAGGGTTAGGGTTAAGGTTAGCGTGAGGCTTTGGTTTAGGGTGAGGGGTAGGATTAGGTTTATGGTGAGGGTTCGGTTTAGTCTGAGGGTTAGGGTTAGGGTTAAGGTTAGGGTTAGGTTTAGGGTTTGAGTTAGCCTTAGGGTGAGGCTTAGGGTTAGTGTGAGGAATAGGGGTAGGTTTATGTTTAGGGTTAGGGTGAGGGGTAGGGATAGGGTTTGGGTGAGGGTTAGGGTGAAGTTTAGGGTTAGGTTGAGGGTTAGCGTGAGGCTTTGGTTTAGGGGGAGGGTTAGGGTTAGGATTAGGGTTAGGGTGAGGGTTAGGGTGAAGGTAATGGTTAGGGTGAGGCTGAGTGTTAGGTTTAGTTTTAGCGTTAGGGTGAGGGTTAGGGTCAGGGTGAGGGTTAGGGAGAGGGTGAAGGTTAGGGTTAGTGTGAGGGTTAGGTTTAGGTTTAGGGTAAGGGTGAGGGTGAGGGTTAGGTTGAGGGTGAGGGTTAGGGTTAGCATTCCGGTTAGGGGGAGGGTTAAGGTTAAGGTTAGGGTTAGGGTAAGGGTTAAGGTGCAGGTTAGGGTTAGGGTTAGCGTGAGGCTTTGGTTTAGGGTGAGGGGTAACGTTAGGTTTAGGGTGAGGGTTGGGTTTAGTCTGAGTTTTAGGGTTAGGGTTAAGGTTAGGGTTATGGTGAAGGTAAAGGTTAAGGTTAGGGTTAGGGTTAGGTTCAGCCAGAGGGTGAGGATTAGTGTTAGTTTGAGGATTAGGGTTAGGGTTAAGTTTAGGGTTAGGGTGAGGGGTAGGGTTAGGGTTTGGGTGAGTGTTAGGGTGAAGTTTATGGTTAGGTTTAGGGTTAGCGTGAGACTTTGGTTTAGGGGGAGTTTTAGGAATAGGGTTAGGGTTAGGGTGAGGGTTAGAGTAAGGGTGAGGGTTAGGTTTAGTGTGAGGGTTACGGTTACGGTTAGGGTGAGGTTGAGGGTTAGGGTTAGGGTTAGGGTTAGGATTAGGGTTAGAGTGAGGTTTAGGGTTAGGCTTAGGGTTAGGCTGAGGATGAGGGTGAGTGTGAGTGTTAGGGTGAGGGTAAGAGTTAGCGTGAGAGTTAGTGTTAGGTATAGGTTGAGGGTTAGGTTTAGGTTGATTTTTAGGGTAAGGGTTAGGATTAGGGGTAGAGTGAGTGTTCAGGTGAGAGTGATGGTTTGAGTGTGGGTGATGGTTAGGGTTAGAGTGAGGGTTAGGGTGACGTTGAGGGTTAGGGTGAGGGAGAGGTTTAGGGTTAGGGATAGGGTTAGGGTTAGGGTGAGGGTTAGAATTAGAGGTAGTGTGAGGGTTAGAATGTGGGGTAGGCTAAGAATTAGGGTGAGGGTTAGGGTTAGGGTTATTGTTAGATTGAGGTTTAGGGTCAGGGTTAGGTTTAAGGTTAGGGTGAGATTTAGGTTTAGGTTTAGGTTTAGGGTTAGGGTTAGTGTGTGGGCTAGGGTGAGGGTGAGGATGAGGGTTAGGTTTAGGAATAGGGTTAGGTTTAGGGTTAGGTTAGGGATAGGATGAGGCTTAGGATTAGGTAAGGTTTAGTGTGAGGGTTAGGGTGAGGGTGAGGTTTAAGGTTAGGGTGCGGGTTAGGGTTAAGCTGATGTTTAGTGTGAGGGTGAGGGTTAGGTTGAGGGTGAGGGTTCGGGTACGGGTGAGGGTTAGGGTTAGGGTGAGTGTTAGAGTGACAGTGAGTTTGAGTGTTAGGTTTAGGGTAAGGGTTAGGGTGAGTATTATGGTGAGGGTGAGGGTTAAGGTTAGGTTTAGGGTTAGTGTTAGGATTAGGGTTTGGGTGAGTGTTAGAGTTAGGGTTAGGGTTAGGGTTAGGGTAGGGTGAGGGTAAGCTTTAGGGTGAGGGTTAGGGTTAGGCTGAGGGTGAGGTTGAGGTTGAGGGTTAGGGTTAGGTTTAGGGTTACGGTGATGGGTATACTTAGGCTTAGGGTTAGGATTAGAATTAGGGTGAGTGTGAGGGTGAGGAATATGGTTAGCATTAGGGTTAGGGTTAGGGTTAGGCTGAGGGTCAGAATGAGTGTTAGGGTTAGGGTTAGGGTTAGGTTGAGTATTAAGGTTAGGCATAGGGTTAGCATGAGTTTTAAGATGAGTGTTGGGGTTAGGGTTAGGGTGAGGGTAAGGGTTAGTGTGAAGTTTAGGGTGAGGGTGAGGATAAGGTTTAGGGTGATGGTTAGGATGAGGGTGAGGGTTAGGGTTAGGGTGAGTGTTAGGGTTAGAGTCAGGATGAGGGTGAGGTCTAGGGTGAGGGTGAGATTTAGTGTGAGGGTGAGGGTGAGGGTGAGGGTTAGGGTGTGGGTTACGGTTAGGGTTAGGGTTAGGGTTAGGTTGAGGGTGAGGCTGAGGTTGAGGTTTAAGGTGAAGGTGAGGGTGAGTGTGAGGGGAGGGTTAGGGTTCAGGTTAGGATTAGGTTGAGGGTGAGGGTGAGGGTTAGTGTTTGGATTAGGGTTAGGATTAGGGTTAGGCTGAGTGTTAGTGTGAGGGTGAGGGTGATGGTTAGTGTTAAGTTTAGAGGGAGGGATAGGTTTATTGTTAGGGTTAGGATGAGGATGAGGGTAAGGGTTAGGTTTAGGGTTAGGGGGAGGGAGAGGGTTAGGGTGAGGGTTTGGGTTAAGGGTTAGGGTTAGGGTGACGGTTAGGGTCAGGGTTCGGGTGAGCGTAAGGGTTAGGGTGAAAGTTAGAGTTAAGGTGAAAATTAGAGTTAGGGTTAGGGTGAGGTTGAGGGTTAAGGTTAGGATTAGGTTTAGAATTGGGGTGAGGGTGAGGGTGAGTTATAGGGTTAGGATTAGAGTTAGATTTAGGGTTAGGCTGAGGATGAGGGTGAGTGTTAGGGTTAGGGTTAGGGTTAGGGTGAGTGTTAGGGTTAGACTTAGGGTTAGGATAAGGGTTAAGGTGAGGGGTAGGGTTTGGGTTAGTTTGAGGGTTAGGGTTAGGTTGAGGGATAGGGTGTGGATTATGGTTAATGTTAGGGTCAGGGTTAGGGTTAGGGTGAGGGTTAGGGTTAGGGTGAGGGTGAGAGTCAGGGTGAAGTTTAGGTTTAGGATTAGTTTTACGGTAGGGATAGTCTGAGGGTGAGAGTGAGGATGAGTGTGAGAGTTAGGGTTAGGTAAGTGTTAGGCATATGTTTAGGTTGAGTATTAGGGTGATTTTGAGGGTTAGAGGCAGGGTTAGCCTTAGGGAGAGGGTTAGGGTTAGGGTTAGGGTTAGGGTTATGTTTTGGGTGAGTGTGAGGGTTACCTTGAGGTGAGGGTTGGAGTGATCGTGAGGGTTAGGGTGAGGATGAGGGTTAGGATTAGGGTTTGTGTGATTATTAGGGTGAGGTTAAGGCTTAGGGTGAGGGTTAGGGTTAGTGTTAGGGTTAGAGTGAGGGTTAGGGTGAGGGTTAGGGTTAGGGTTTTGGTGATTGTGAAGTTTAGGTTTAGGGTTAGGGTGAGAGTTAGGGTTAAGGTTAGGGTTAGGATGAGAGTTAGGGTTACGTTGAGGATGAGGGTGAGGATGACGGTTTCGGTTAGGGAAGGGTTAGGGTTATGGTTAGGGTGAGGATTAGGGTGAATTTGAGGGTTACAGGGAGGGATACGTTTAGGGTGAGGTTTAGGGTTAGGGTGAGGGGTAGGGTTAGGGTGAGGTTTTGGGTGAGGGTGAGGGTTACCCTGAGGTGAGGGTTCAGGTGAGGATGAGGGTTAGGGTGAGGGTAAGGGTTAGGGTGAGGTTGAGGGTTAGGTTTAGGGTAAGGGTGACCGTGAAGGTGCGGGTGAGGGTGAGGGTTAGTGTTAGCGTGTGGGTTAGGGTGAGTGAAAGAGGGTGAGCATGAGGGTTAGGGTTAGGGTGAGGGTGAGGGCTAGGTTAAGGGTGAGAGTTTGGGTGAAGGTGAGAGTGAGGTTGAGGGTTAGGATGTGGATGAGGGTTAGGGTTAGTGTGAAGGTTAGAGTGAAGGTGAGGTTTATGGTGAGGCTGAGGGTTAGGTTTAGGGTTAGGTTTAGGGTGAGGATTAGGGTCAAGATGAGGGTTAGGGTGAGGGTTAGGGTTAGGGTTAGGGTGAGTGTTAGGGTTAGTGTGAGGGTTATTGTTAGGGTTAGGGTTAGGGTGAGGTTAAGGTTTAGGGTGAGGGTTTTGGATGAGGGTGAGTGTTACGGTTAGAGTGAGGGTTAGGTTTAGGGTGAGGGTTAGTGTTAGGGTGAGGTTTAGGGTTAGGGTTAGGGTGAGGTTGAAGGTGAGGGTGAAGATGAGGGTTAGGGTGTGGGTAAGGGTTAGGGTTAGGGTGAGGGTTAGGGTGACAGTGAAAGTTAGCTTGAGGGGGAGGCTTAGGGTACGGTTGAGGGTTAGCATTAGGGTTAGGGTTAGGGTGAGGGGTAGGATTAGGGTTATCATGAGGGTTAGGGTAAAGTTTCGGGTTAGTGTGAGGGTTAGTGTTAGGGTGAGGGTGAGAGCAATTTTTAGGCTGAGGGTTAGGGTAAGGATGAGTGTTAGGATTAGGGTTAAGTTTAGGGTGAGGTCTAGGGTGAGGGTTAGGGTTAGGGTTCGGGTTAGGGTTAGGATGAGGGTTAGGGTGAGTGTTACGGTTACGATTAGTTTGAGGGTTAGGGTTAGGGTTACGTTTAGGGTTAAGGTGAGGATGAGGGTGAGGGTTTGTGTAACGGTTAGGTTTAGGTTTATGGTGAGGGTGAAATTTAGATTTAGGATTAGGGTTAGGCTTTGGTTTAGGATGAGGGTGCGGTTGAGGGTTAGGGTTAGAGTTAGGGTTAGGTTGGTGATTAGGGTGATGTTTAGAGTTAGGGTGAGGGTGAGGGTTAGGAATAGGTTTAAGGTGAGGGTTTGGGTTTTGGTGAGAGTTAGAGTTAGGGTTAGGGTGAGGGTGAGGTTTAGGTTTTGGGTTAGAGTTAGGGTGAGGGTAAGGGTTAGGGTGAGGTTTAGGATGAGGGTGAGGGTTAGGGTTTGGGTGATGTTTAATATTAGGATTAGGGTTAGGGTGAGGGTTAGGGTGAGGGTTAGGGTTAGGGTTAGGGTTAGGGTTAGGGTTAGGCTTAGTGTGAGGGTGAGGGGAAGGGTGAGTGTTTGGGTTAAGTTTAGGATTAGGTTGAGGTAAGGGTTAAGGTGAGGTTTAGGGTTAGGGTGAAGCGTAGTGTGAGGGTTAGTGTTAGGGTTATGGTTCGGTTAGGGTGAGGGTTAGGGTGAGGTTTAAGGTTAGTGTTAGGGTTGGGGTAGATTGAGTGTTAGGGTTAGTGTGAAGTTTAGGGTGAGGTTAGGTTTAGGGTTAGTGTGAGGGTAAGGGTTTTGGTGCGGGTTAGAGTGAGAGTGAGGGTTGGGGTAAGGTTTAGATGTAGGATTAGATTCAGAGTGAGGGTTAGGGTTAGGGTTAGTGTGAGGGTTAGGCTGAGTGGTAGGGTTAGGGTTAGGATGATGGTGAGGTTGAGGTTTTCGGTTACGTAGGGATTAGGTTTAGGGTTAAGGAGAGGATTAGGGTTTGGGTGAGGGTTACGGAGCTGGTAAGTGTTAGGGTTTGGGTGAGGGTTAGGGTTAGGGTGAAGCTGAGGGTGAGAGTTTTGTTTAGGTTAGGGTTAAGGTTAGGTTTAGGGTTATGGTTAGGTTTAGGATTAGGTTTTAGCTAAGCGTGAGGGGGAGGGTTAGGGTTAGGGTGAGGGTTAGGGTTAGTGTGAGGGTTAGGTTTAGGGATAGGTTTAGGGATACGGTGAGGGTAAGGGTTAGGGTTAGGGTTAGGGTTAGGGTGAGGTTTACAGTTAGCGTTATGGTTAGGGTGTAGGTTAGGTTGAGGGTTGGGGTTAGGTTTAGGTTGAGGGTGAGGGTGACGGTTAGGGTTAGTGTGAGGGTGAGGGTTAATTTTTTTGTTAGGGTGAGGGTGAGGGTTAGGTTTAGGAGAAGTGTTAGGGTTAGGCTTAGGGGGAGGGGGAGGGGAAGGGTGAGGGTTTATGTTAGGGTAAGGATTAGGGTTAGGGTGAAGGTGAGGGTTAGGGTTAGAGTTGGGGTGAGGGTTTGGGTGAGTGTTAGGGTGAGGGTGAGGGTTAGGGTTAGGGTTAGGGAAGGGTGAAGGTAAGGGTTAGGGTGAGGGTTAGTGTTAGGCTGAGGGTGAGGGTGAGGGTGAGGTTTAGGGTTAGGTTTAGGGTTAGGGTGAGGGTGAAGGTTAGGGTTAGGTTTAGGATGAGAGGGTGAGGGTTAGGGTTAGGGATAGTGTGAGGGTTAGGGTTAATGTGAGGGTTAGGGTTAGGTTTTCCGTGAGGGTAAGGGTAATGGTGAGCTGTCGGATGAGGGTGAGGGTTAGGGTTAGGTTGAGGGTTAGGGTTAGGTTGAGGGTTAGGGTGAGGATGAGGGTTAGGTTTAGGGTTAGGGTTAGGGTGAGAGTTAGGATGAGGGTTAGGGTTAGGGTGAGGGTGAATGTTAGGGTGAGGGTAAGGGTTAGTGTGAGGGTTAGTTTTAGGATTATGTTTAGGTTGTGGGTAAGGGTTAGGGTAAGGGTTAGGATGAGTGTGAGGGTTAGGGTGAGGGCTTGAGTTATAGTGAGGGATATGTTTAGGGTTTTGGTTAGGCTGAGGCCTTGGGTGAGGGTGAGGTTGAGGGTGAGGTTGATGGTGAGGGTTAGAGTGTCGGTGAGGGTTAGGGTTGAGTGAGGGTTAGGGTGATGTTTAAGGTTAGGGTTAGGGTTAGGGTTAGGTTGAGGGTGAAGGTGAGGGTTATGGTTAGGGTGAGGGTTAGGGTTACGGTTAGGATTAGTGATAGGGTTAGGGTTAGGGTTAGGGTTAAGGAAGTTTGAGGGTAAGGGTTATGGTGAGGGTTAGTGTTAGGCTGAGGGTGAGCGTGAGAGTGAGGTTTAGGGTTATGTTTAGGATTAGTGTGAGTCTTAGGGTTAGGTTTAGGGTTAGGATGAGGTTTAGGGTGAGGGGTAGGGTTAAGGTTAGGTAGAGGTTGAGGGTGAGGGTTAGGGTTTGTGTGAGTGTTAGGGTTAGGGTGATGGTTAGGGTTAGGCTGAGGGGTAGGGTGAGGGGTAGGGTGAAGGTGAGGGTTAGGGTGAGGGTGAGTGTGAGGTTTAGTGTGTCGGTGAGTGTTAGGGTAGATTGAGGGTTAGGGGGACGGTGAGGGTTACGGTGAGGGTGAGGGTTAGTGTTATGGTTATGGTTAGGTTTAGGGTCAGGTTGAGGATTAGGGTTACGGTTAGGGTTAGATTGAGGTTTAGGGTGAGGGGTAGGTTTAGGGTTAGCGTGAGGGTAAGGGTTAGGTTTGGGTCAGGGTTAGGTTTAGGTTTAGGGTGAGGGTAATTGTTAGGGTGAGGGTTAGGATGAGGGTGAGGGTTAGGGTTAGAGTGATGTTTAAGGTGAAGTTTAGGGTGAGGGTTAGGGTTAGGGTGTGGGTAAGGGTTAGGTTGAGCGTGCGGATTAGGTTTACGTTTAGGGTTAGTGTGAGGGGTAGGGTTAGGTTTAGGGTGAGGGTTAGGTTTAATGTGAATGTTATGGTTAGGAATAGGGTTAGGACGAGGGTAAGGGTTAGGATTAGGATAGGGTGAGAGTAAGGTTTAAGGTTAGCATGAGTGTTAAGGTGAGGTTTAGGGTTAGGTTAAGGGATAGGGTGAGGGTTGGATGAGGGTGAGTGTTGGGTTGTGATTGAGGGTTAGGGTAAAAGTGAGAGTTAGGTTGACGGGGAGGGTTAGAGTGAGGGTGAGGGTTAAGGTTAGCGTTAGGCTGATGATTAGGGTTTGTATTAGTGTTAGGGTGAGGATTAGGGTGAGGGTATAGTTAGGGTTAGTGTGAGGGTTAGGATTAGTGTGAGGGTTAGGGTTAGGGTTAGGTTTAGAGTGAGGGTAAGGGTTAGGATGAGGTTTAGGGTGACGTTTAGAGTTAGGTTTAGGGTGAGGGTTAGGGTTAGCGTGAGAGTTAGAGTTAGGGTTAGTGTGAGGGTGAGGGTGAGGGTTAGGGTTAGGTTAGGGTTAGAATTAGGGTTAAGGTGCGGGTGAAGAATAGCTTTAGGATTAGGGGTAGGGTTAGGGTTAGGATGATGGTGATGTTGCGGGTTTCGGTTACATAAGGGTTAGGTTTAGGGTTAAGGAGAGGATTAGGGTTTGGGTGAGGGGTAGGGTGATGGTAATTGGTAGGTTTTGAGTGAGGGTTAAGGTTAGGGTGAAGCTGAGGGTGAGGGTTTTGTTTAGGTAAGGGTTAAGGTTAGGGTTAGGGTTATGGTTAGGTTTAGGATTAGGTTGTAGCTAAGCGTGAGGGGTAGGGTTAGGGTTAAGGTGAGAGTTAGGGTTAGTGTTAGGGTTAAGTTTAGGGATAGGTTTAGGGATACGGTGAGGGTAAGGGTTAGGGTGAGGGTTAGGATGTGGGTGAGGTTTATGGTTAGCGTTATTTTTAGGGTGTCGGTTAGGGTGAGGATAAGTGTTAGGTTTAGGTTGAGGGTGAGGGTGACGGTTAGGGTTAGTGTGAGGGTGAGGGTTAGGTTTAGCGTTAGGGTGAGGGTGAGGGTTAGGTTTAGGAGTAGTGTTAGCGTTAGGCTTAGGGTGAGGTTGAGGGGACGGGTGAGGGTTTGGTTTAGGGTAAGGATTAGGGTTAGGGTGAGGGTGAGGGTTAGGGTTAGTGAGGGTTAGGGTTTGGGTGTTAGGGTGAGGGTGAGGGTTAGGGTTAGGGTTAGGGTTAGGGAAGGGTGAGGGTAAGGGTTAGGGTGAGGGTTAGTGTTAGGCTGAGGGTGAGGGTGAGGTTTAGGGTTAGGTTTAGGGTTAGGGTGAGGGTGAAGGTTAGGGTTAGGTTTAGGATGAGGGTTAGGGTTAGGGATAGTGTGAGGGTTAGGGTTAATGTGAGGGTTAGTTTTAAGGTTAGGGTTAGGGTTACCGTGAGGGTAAGGGTAATGGTGAGGTTTCGGATGAGGGTGAGATTTAGGGTTAGGTTGAGGGTTAGGGTTAGGGTGAGGGTTTGGGTGAGGATGAGGGTTAGGTTTAGGGTTAGGCTTAGGGTGAGAGGGTGAGGGTTAGGGTTAGGGTTAGGGTGAGGGTGAAGGTTAGGGTGAGGGTAAGGGTTAGTGTGAGGGTTAGTTTTAGGATTATGTTTAGGTTGAGGGTAAGGGTTAGGGTGAGGGTTAGGATGAGGGTGAGGGTTAGGGTGAGGCTTAGAGTTATGGTGAGGGATAGGTTTTGGGTTTGGGTTAGGCTGAGGGCTTGGGTGAGGTGAGGTTGAGGGTGAGGGTTAGAGTGTCGGTGAGGGTTAGGGTTGAGTGAGGGTTAGGGTGATGTTTAAGGTTAGGGTTAGGGTTAGGTTTAGGGTGAGGGTGAAGGTGAGGGTTATGGTTAGGGTGCAGGGGAGAGTTAGGTGTAGGGATAGGGTGAGGGTGAGCGTTAGGTTTAGGATTAGTGATAGGGTTATGGTAAGGGTTAGGGTTAAGGAAGTGTGAGGGTAAGGGTTATGGTGAGGGTTAGTGTTAGGGTGAGGGTGAGGGTGAGTTTGAGGTTTAGGGTTAGGTTTAGGATTAGTGTGAGTGTTAGGGTTAGGGTTAGGATTAGGATGAGGTTTAGGGTGAGGGGTAGGGTTAGGGTTAGGTAGATGGTGAGGGTTAGGGTTAGGGTTAGTGTGAGGGTTAGGGTAGGGTGAAGGTTAGGGTGAGGTTAGGGTTAGGCTGAGGGGTAGGGTGAGGGCGTGGGTTACGGTGAGGGTGAGAGTGAGGTTTAGTGTGTCGATGAGTATTAGGGTAGGGTGAGCGTTAGGGAGACAGTGAGGGTCAGGGTGAGAGTGAGGGTTTGGGTTATGGTTATGGGTAGAGTTACTGTCAGCTTGAGGATTAGGGTTAGGGTTAGGGTTAGATTGAGGGTTAGGGTGAGGGGTAGGTTTAGGGTTAGGTTTAGGGTTAGCGTGAGGGTAAGGGTTAGGGTGAGGGTCAGGGTTAGGATTAGGTTTAGGGTGAGGGTAATTGTTAGGGTGAGGGTTAGGATGAGGGAGAGGGATAGGTTAGAGTGATGTTTAAGGTGAAGTTTAGAGTTAGGGTTAGTGTGAGTTTGAGGTTTAGGGTGAGGTAAGGGTTAGGTTGAGGGTGGGGATTAGGTTTACGGTTAGGGTTAGTGTGAGTAGTAGGGTTAGGTTTAGGGGGGAGGGTTAGGTTTAGTGTGAGGGTTATGGTTAGGGATAGGGTTAGGGCGAGGGTAAGGGTTAGGATTAGGTAGGGTGAGAGTAAGGTTTAGGGTTAGCATGAGTATTAGGGTGAGTTTTAGGATTAGGTTAAGGGATAGGGTGAGGGTTGGGTGAGGGTGAGTGTGGGTTGTGGGTGAGGGTTAGGGTAAAATTGAGAGTTAGGTTGATGGGGAGGGTTAGAGTGAGGGTGAGGTTAGGGTTAGGGTGATGGTACGGTTTGTAGTAGTGTTAGGGTGAGGGTTAGGGTGAGGGGTATAGTTAGGATTAGTGTGAGGGTTAGGATTAGTGTGAGGGTTAGGGTTAGGGTTAGAGTGAGGGTAAGGTTTAGGGTGAGGTTAAGGGTGAGGTTTAGGGTGAGGGGTAGGTTTGGGTTAGGTTGAGGTTGAGGGTAAGGGTGAGGTTTGGGGTGTGAGGGTTAGGCTTAGGATTAGGGTGAGGGTTAGGGTTAGGGTGAGAGTTAGAGTTAGGGTTAGGGGGAGGGTGAGGGTTAGGGTTAGGTTAGGGTTAGAATTAGGGTGAAGGTGCGGGTGAGGTATAGGATTAGGATTAGGGTAAGGGACGAAGAAGAAGAAGAAGAAGAAGAAGAAGAAGAAGAAGAGAAGAAGAAGGAGGAGGAGGAGGACGAGGATGAGGAGGAGGAGGAGGAGGAGGACGAGGAGGAGGAGGAGGAGGAGGAGGAGGAGGAGGAGGAGGAGGAGGAGGAAAAGAAGAAGAAGAAGAAGAAGAAGAAGAAGAAGAAGAAGAAGAAGAAGAGAAGAAGAAGAAGAAGAAGAAGAAGAAGAAGAAGAAGAAGAAGAAGAAGAAGGAGAAGGAGAAGGACAAGGAATAGAAGAAGCAGAAGCAGAAGAAGAAGAAGGAGAGAAG
>NW_024871511.1:0-52306 GCF_019054845.1 Dipodomys spectabilis
CACACTAACCCTAAACCTAACCTCACCCTAAACTTCACACTAACCCTAACACTCAATCTACCCCAACCCTAACACTAACCTTAAACCTCACCCTAACCCTCACCCTAACCGAACCATAACCCTAACACTAACCCTCACACTACGCTTCACCCTAACCCTAAACCTCACCTTAACCCTTACCTCAACCTAATCCTAAACTTAACCCAAACACTCACCCTTCCCCTCACCCTCACACTAAGCCTAACCCTAACCCTAACCCTAACCCTAACCCTAACCCTCACCCTAACCCTCACCCTAACCCTAATCCTAATATTAAACATCACCCAAACCCTAACCCTCACCCTCATCCTAAACCTCACCCTAACCCTTACCCTCACCCTAACTCTAACCCAAAACCTAAACCTCACCCTCACCCTAACCCTAACTCTAACTCTCACCAAAACCCAAACCCTCACCTTAAACCTATTCCTAACCCTCACCCTCACCCTAACTCTAAACATCACCCTAATCACCAACCTAACCCTAACTCTAACCCTAACCCTCAACCGCACCCTCATCCTAAACCAAAGCCTAACCCTAATCCTAAATCTAAATTTCACCCTCACCATAAACCTAAACCTAACCGTTACACAAACCCTCACCCTCATCCTCACCTTAACCCTAAACGTAACCCTAACCCTAACCCTCAAACTAATCGTAACCGTAACACTCACCCTAACCCTCATCCTAACCCTAACCCGAACCCTAACCCTAACCCTCACCCTAGACCTCACCCTAAACTTAACCCTAATCCTAACACTCATCCTTACCCTAACCCTCAGCCTAAAAATTGCTCTCACCCTCACCCTAACACTAACCCTCACACTAACCCGAAACTTTACCCTAACCCTCATGATAACCCTAATCCTACCCCTCACCCTAACCCTAACCCTAATGCTAACCCTCAACCGTACCCTAAGCCTCCCCCTCAAGCTAACTTTCACTGTCACCCTAACCCTCACCCTAACCCTAACCCTTACCCACACCCTAACCCTCATCTTCACCCTCACCTTCAACCTCACCCTAACCCTAACCCTAAACCTCACCCTAACACTAACCCTCACCCTAAACCTAACCCTCACTCTAACCGTAACACTCACCCTCATCCAAAACCCTCACCCTAAACCTTAACCTCACCCTAACCCTAACCCTAACAATAACCCTCACACTAACCCTAACACTCACCCTAACCCTAACCCTAACCCTCACCCTAACCCTCATCTTGACCCTAATCCTCACCCTAAACCTAACCCTAAACCTAACCCTCAGCCTCACCATAAACCTCACCTTCACTCTAACCTTCACACTAACCCTAACCCTCATCCACATCCTAACCCTCAACCTCACTCTCACCTTCACCCAAACTCTCACCCTTAACCTAGCCCTCACCCTCACCCTAACCCTAACCCTCATGCTCACCCTCTTTCACTCACCCTAACCCACACGCTAACACTAACCCTCACCCTCACCCGCACCTTCACGGTCACCCTTACCCTAAACCTAACCCTCAACCTCACCCTAACCCTTACCCTCACCCTAACCCTCATCCTCACCTGAACCCTCACCTCAGGGTAACCCTCACCCTCACCCAAAACCTCACCCTAACCCTACCCCTCACCCTAACCCTAAACCTCACCCTAAACGTATCCCTCCCTGTAACCCTCAAATTCACCCTAATCCTCACCCTAACCATAACCCTAACCCTTCCCTAACCGAAACCGTCATCCTCACCCTCATCCTCAACGTAACCCTAACTCTCATCCTAACCCTAACCTTAACCCTAACTCTCACCCTAACCCTAAACCTAAACTTCACAATCACCAAAACCCTAACCCTAACCCTCACCCTAACCCTCACTCTAACCCTAACACTAACCCTAACCCTCACCCTAAGCCTTAACCTCACCCTAATAATCACACAAACCCTAATCCTAACCCTCATCCTCACCCTAACCCTCACGATCACTCCAACCCTCACCTCAAGGTAACCCTCACACTCACCCAAAACATAACCCTAACCCTAACCCTAACCCTAACCCTCTCCCTAAGGCTAACCCTGCCTCTAACCCTCAAAATCACCCTAATACTCAACCTAAACATATGCCTAACACTTACCTAACCCTAACTCTCACACTCATCCTCACTCTCACCCTCAGACTATCCCTACCGTAAAACTAATCCTAAACCTAAACTTCACCCTGACTCTCACCCTCACCCTAACCCTAACCCTCACCCTAACCCTAACCCTGACCCTAACATTAACCATAATCCACACCCTATCCCTCAACCTAACCCTAACCCTCAAACTAACCCAAACCCTACCCCTCACCTTAACCCTTATCCTAACCCTAAGTCTAACCCTAACACTCACCCTAACCCTAACCCTAACCCTAACACTCACCCTCATCCTCAGCCTAACCCTAAATCTAACTCTAATCCTAACCCTATAACTCACCCTCACCCTCACCCCAATTCTAAACCTAATCCTAACCTTAACCCTCAACCTCACCCTAACCCTAACTCTAATTTTCACCTTAACTCTAACTTTCACCCTAACCCTTACGCTCACCCGAACCCTGACCCTAACCGTCACCCTAACCCTAACCCTTAACCCAAACCCTCACCCTAACCCTCTCCCTCCCCCTAACCCTAAACCTAACCCTTACCCTCATCCTCATCCTAACCCTAACAATAAACCTATCCCTCCCTCTAAACTTAACACTAACCATCACCCTCACCCTCACACTAACACTCAGCCTAACCCTAATCCTAACCCTAATCCAAACACTAACCCTCACCCTCACCCTCAACCTAATCCTAACCTGAACCCTAACCCTCCCCTCACACTCACCCTCACCTTCACCTTAAACCTCAACCTCAGCCTCACCCTCAACCTAACCCTAACCCTAACCCTAACCGTAACCCACACCCTAACCCTCACCCTCACCCTCACCCTCACACTAAATCTCACCCTCACCCTAGACCTCACCCTCATCCTGACTCTAACCCTAACACTCACCCTAACCCTAACCCTCACCCTCATCCTAACCATCACCCTAAACCTTATCCTCACCCTCACCCTAAACTTCACACTAACCCTTACCCTCACCCTAACCCTAACCCCAACACTCATCTTAAAACTCATGCTAACCCTATGCCTAACCTTAATACTCAACCTAACCCTAACCCTAACCCTAACACTCATTCTGACCCTCAGCCTAACCCTAACCCTAACCCTAATGCTAACCATATTCCTCACCCTCACACTCACCCTAATTCTAATCCTAACCCTAAGCCTAAGTATACCCATCACCGTAACCCTAAACCTAACCCTAACCCTCAACCTCAACCTCACCCTCAGCCTAACCCTAACCCTCACCCTAAAGCTTACCCTCACCCTACCCTAACCCTAACCCTAACCCTAACTCTAACACTCACCCAAACCCTAATCCTAACACTAACCCTAAACCTAACCTTAACCCTCACCCTCACCATAATACTCACCCTAACCCTTACCCTAAACCTAACACTCAAACTCACTGTCACTCTAACACTCACCCTAACCCTAACCCTCACCCGTACCCGAACCCTCACCCTCAACCTAACCCTCACCCTCACACTAAACATCAGCTTAACCCTAACCCGCACCCTAACCTTAAACCTCACCCTCACCCTAACCCTCACACTAAACCTTACCTAATCCTAAGCCTCATCCTATCCCTAACCTAACCCTAAACCTAACCCTATTCCTAAACCTAACCCTCATCCTCACCCTCACCCTAGCCCACACACTAACCCTAACCCTAAACCTAAACCTAAACCTAAATCTCACCCTAACCTTAAACCTAACCCTGACCCTAAACCTCAATCTAACAATAACCCTAACCCTAACCCTCACCCTAATTCTTAGCCTACCCCACATTCTAACCCTCACACTACCTCTAATTCTAACCCTCACCCTAACCCTAACCCTATCCCTAACCCTAAACCTCTCCCTCACCCTAACCCTCAACGTCACCCTAACCCTCACTCTAACCCTAACCATCACCCACACTCAAACCATCACTCTCACCTGAACACTCACTCTACCCCTAATCCTAACCCTTACCCTAAAAATCAACCTAAACCTAACCCTCAACCTATACCTAACACTAACTCTCACGCTAACTCTTACCCTCACCCTAACACTCACACTCAACCTCATCCTCAGCCTAACCCTAAGCCTAACCCTAAACCTCACTCTAACCCTAATCCTAACCCTAACCCTAACCCTAACCCTCAACCTCACCCTAACCGTAACCGTAACCCTCACACTAAACCTAACCCTCACCCTTACTCTAACCCTCACCCTAACCCTAACCCTATTCCTAAAACTCCCCCTAAACCAAAGTCTCACGCTAACCCTAAACCTAACCATAAACTTCACCCTAACACTCACCCAAACCCTAACCCTACCCCTCACCCTAACCCTAAACTTAACCCTAACCCTAATCCTCAAACTAACACTAATCCTCACCCTCTGGCTGAACCTAACCCTAACCCTAACCTTAACCTTTACCTTCACCATAACCCTAACCTTAACCCTAACCCTAAAACTCAGACTAAACCCAACCCTCACCCTAAACCTAACGTTACCCCTCACCCTAAACCAAAGCCTCACGCTAACCCTAACCCTAACCTGCACCTTAACCCTTACCCTAACCCTAACCTTAACCTTAACCCTCCCCCTAACCGGAATGCTAACCCTAACCCTCACCCTCAACCTAACCCTCACCCTCACCCTTACCCTAAACCTAAACCTAACCCTCACACTAACCCTAACCTTCACCCTCTCCCTAACCCTCACCCTGACCCTAACCCTCACCCTAACGCTAAAACTAAACCTAACACTCAGCCTCACCCTAACCATTACCTTCACCCTAACCCTCACCCTAACCCTAATCCTAACCCTAACCCTCCCCCTAAACCAAAGCCTCACGCTAACCCTCAACCTAACCCTAAACTTCACCCTAACCCTCACCCAAACCCTATCCCTACCCCTCACCCTAACCCTAAACATAAACCTACCCCTATTCCTCACACTAACCCTAAGCCTCACCCTAAGGCTAACTCAAACCCTAAACCTAACCCTAACCTTAACCCTAACCCTAACCCTCAGACTAAACCGAACCCTCACCATAAACCTAATCCTACCCCTCACCCTAAACCAAAGCCTCACGCTAACCTTAACCCTAACCCTCACCCTAACCGAAATGCTAACCCTAACCCTCACCCTCAACCTAACCCTCACCCTCACCCTTACCCTAAACCTAACCCTAGCCCTCAAACTAAACCTAACCCTCACCCTAACCTTAACCCTACCCCTCATCCTACACCTCACCTGAACCCTCACCTTCACCCTAACCCTCACCCTAACCATAAAACTAAACCTAACACTCAGCCTCACCCTAACCCTCACCCAAACCCTAAACATAACCCTAACCCTATTCCTCACACTAACACTTAGCCTCACCCTAAGGCTAACCCTAACCCTAACGTTTACCTTCACCATAACCCTAACCTCAAACCTAACCCTAACCCTCAGACTAAACCAAACCCTCACCCTAAACCTAACCCTACCCTTCACGCTAAACCAAAGCCTCACACTAAGCCTAACCATAACCCTCACCTTCACCCTTAACCTAACGCTAAACTTCACCCTAACCCTCACCCTAACCGAAATGCTAACCCTAACCCTCACTCTAACCCTCACCCTCACCCTTACCCTAAAGCTAAACCTAACCCTCAGACTAACCCTAACCCTCACCCTAACCTTAACCATACCCCTCAGCCTACACCTCACCCTAACCCTCAACTTCACCTTAACCCTCACCCTAACCCTAACCCTCACCCTAACCCTAACCCTCACCCTAACCCTAACCCTCACCCTAGCCCTAAAACTGAACCTAACATTCAGCCTAACCCTAACCATCACCCTTACCCTTATCTTCAAACTAACACTCACCCTAACCCTAACCCTAACCCTAACCCTAACCCTCCCCCTAAACCCAAGCCTCACGCTAACCCGAAACCTAACATTAAACTTCACCCTAACCCTCACGCTAACCCTAACCCTGCCCCTCAGCCTAACCCCTAAACATAACCCTAACCCTATTCCTCACACTAACACTAAGCCTCACCCCAAGGCTAACCCTAACCCTAACCCTAACCCTAAGGTTTACCTTCACCATAACCCTAACCTTAACCCTAACCGTAACCCTCAGACTAAACCCAACCCTCACCCTACACCTAACCCTACCCCTCACCCTAAACCAAAGCCTGACTCTAATCCTAACTCTAACCCTCAACTTCAACCTTACCCTAACCCTAAACTTAACCCTAACCCTCACCCTAACCCTCACCCTAACCAAAATGCTAACCCTAACCCTCACCTTAACCCTCACCCTCACCCTTACCCTAACCCTAACCCTAACCCTCACACTAACCCTAACCCTCACCCTAACCTTAACCCTACCCATGCTCACCTCACCCGAACCCTCACCTTCACCCTAAACCTCACCCTAACCCTAACCCTCACCCTAACTCTAACCCTCACCCTGACCCTAACCCTCACCCTAACCGTAAAACTACCCCTCACCCCAACACTCATCCTAACCCTAAAACTCACGCTAACCCTAACCCTAACCCTAAACCTCACCCTAAACCTAAACGTAACTAAACTAAACCTAACACTCAGCTTCACTCTAACCATCACTCTTACACTTACCTTCACCCTAACCCTCACCCTAACCCTAACCCTAAACCTCACACTAAGACTTACCCTCACCCTAACCCTAACCATAACTTCTCCCTCACACTAACCCTAACCCTCACCCTAACCGTAAAACTACCCCTCACCCCAACACTCATCCTAACCCTAAAACTCACGCTAACCCTAACCCTAACACTCGTCCTAAACCAAACACTCACCCTCAACCTCACCCTCACCCTCAGTCTATCCCTAACCCTAACGCTAATCCTAACCCTAACCCTAACCGTAACCTAAACTTAACCTTCCCCTTCACCCTCAACCTAACTCTAACCCTTATCCAACCCCAAACCTCACCCTTACTCTAACGTTCACCGAACCCTAACCCTCACACTCACACTCACCCTATCCCTAACCCTTACACTCACCCTAACCCTAACCCTCACCCTCACCCTCACCCTAAACCTAAACCTAACCCTCACTCTAAACCTAACACTTACCCTAACCCTAACCCTAAACCTTAACCCTAAACCTCACTCTAGTAAGAACCCTAATCCTAACCCTCTACTGATTACATCTTTGATGGCTAAACTCTATTCAACCTGAGGAAGTAAGTTGAACCTGTACTTATGGTACTCTGTGAAAGTTTGGAGAACTACACCTCAGTTGTTTGGGACGCGACAACTGTCCATCCAGGAATATGGACGGCACTAGCTATGTCAGGCTCTAATTAGTCCACCGTTGTGTGAATGACTTCTGCCAGAAACACTCAGAATGAGGTTCTGAGTTATTGCAAGATAGGTGCGTTTCACTCCTTTTCAAGGCTTCTTAGGAAGAATTTCAGATTCTGTTTACCGTCAGGCCTCCAGGTGTTCCTGGTGAACATCAAATTGTAAACCCTAACCCTAACCCTAACCCTAAAGCTAACCCTAACCCTAACCCTAATCCTAACCCTCACCTTAACCCTAACCCTAACCCTCACCCTAACCCTCACCTAAACACTCACGCTAAACCTATCCCTCACTCTCAGCCTTACCCTCACCCTAAACCTTACCCTCACACTAAACCTAACCCTAACCCTCACCCTAACCCTAAACCTAACCCTAACCCTAACCCTCATCCTAACACTCACCCTAACACTCACGCTAACCCTAACCCTCACTCTCACCCAAACCCCCACCCTAGCCCTTATCCTCACCCTAGCCCTATCCGTAAACCTAACCCTCACAATAAACCTAACCCTCACCCTAAACCTAACCCTACTCCTCACCCTAAGCCTAACCCTAACCCTAACCCTAACCCTCACCCACACCCTAACCCTCAACCTCACCCTCACCCTCACCCAAAACCTCACCCTTAACCTAGCCCTCACCCTAACCCTAACACTCACAATCACCCTAACACCCTCACCCTAACATTCATGCTAACCCTAAACCTCACCCTCACGGTCACCCTCACCCTAACCCTAACCCTCTCCTTCACTCTAACCCTTACCCTCACCCTAACCCTCACCCACACCCGAACCCTCACTTCACGGTAACCCTAACCCTCATCCAAAACATCAGCCTAACCTTAACCATCACCCTAACCCTAACCCTACCCCTAACCGTAACCCTCCCTCTAACCCTCAATCTCACCCCACTCCTCACCCTAACCATTACCCTTACCCTTACCTAACTGAAACCCTAAACCTTACCCTCACCCTCAACCTAACCCTAACTCTCAGCCTAACCCTAACCTTAACCCTAACACTCACCCTAATCCTAACCCTCAAACTCACCCTCACCCAAACCCTAAACCTCACCCTAACCCTAACATTAACTCTAACCCTCATCCTCACCCTAAACCTTAACTTCACCCTAATCCTCACACAAACCCTAACCCTAACCCTCATCCTCACCCTCTCACCCTCACTCGATCCCTCACCTCACAGTAACCCTCACCCTCACCCAAAACATCACCCTAACCCTAAAACTCAACCTAACCCTAACCCTAAACTTCACCCTAACCAGAACCCTCCCTCTAACCCTTACCTAACCCACTCACCCTCACCCTCACTCTCACCCTAACCTTCACCCTCACCATAGCCCTCAGCCTAAACCTAAACCTAACCCTGACCCTCACCCTCACACTCACCCTCATCCTCAGCCTATCCCTAACCTTAAACGTAATCCTAACCCAAAACTTCACCCTGACGCTCACCCTCACCCTAACCCTAAACCTAACCCGAATCCTCACCCTAACCTTAACCCTCACCCTAACACCCTAACACTAACCCTAAACCTAACCCTCACCCTACCCCTCATCCTAAACATAAACCTAACCCTAACCCTCACCCTCACCCTAACCCTAATCCTAACCTTAAATATCACCCTAACCCTTACCCTCTCCCTCATCCTAACCCTCACACTAACCTTTACACTCACCCTAACCCTAACCCTAAACCTAACCCTCACCCTAACCCTAAACCGAACCCTAACCCTCACCCTCACCCTAACCCGAATCCTAACCTTAACCATCACCCTAACTCTAACCCTAAGCCTAACCCTCACCCTAACCCTAATCCTAACATTAAACATTACCCAAACCTTAACCCTCAACCTCATCCTAAATCTCACCCTAACCCTTACCCTCACCCTAACTCTAACCCTAAACCCAACCCTCACCCTCACCCAAAACCTCACCCTATCCCTAACCTTAACCTTAACCTTCACCCTCAAACTCACCTTCACCCTAATACTAACCCTCTCACCCTCACCCTAACCCTCACCCTCACCCTAAACATCACCCTAACTCTAATCCTCACCCTAATCCTAAACCTAAACCTCATCCTAAAGCTAACCCTCACCCTAAACTTCACCCACACTCTAATCCTCACCCTAACTCTAACCCTAAATCTTACCCTAAATCTAACCCTCACCCTCACCCTCAGCCTAAACCAAACCCTAACCCTAATCCTAATCCTAACTCTCACCCTCACCTTAAACCTAACCCTAACCGTTACCCTAACCCTCATCCTCATCCTCACCCTAACCCTAACCGTAACTCTAACCCTAACCCTCAAACTAACCCTAAACCTAACACTCACCCTAACCCTCATCCTAACCCTAACCCGAACCGTAACCCTAACCCTCACCCTAGACCTCACCCTAACCTTAACCCTAATCCTAACCCTCATCCTTACCCTAACCCTCAGCCTAAAAATTGCCCTCACCCTCACCCTAACCCTAACCCTCACACTAACCCGAAAATTCACCCTAACCCTCACGATAACCCTAATGCTACCCCTCACCCTAACCCTCACCCTAACCCTAACGCTAACCCTCACCCGTACCCTAAGCCTCACCCTCAAGCTAAACTCACTGTCACCCTAACCCTCACCCTAACCCTAACCCTCACCCACACCCTAACCCTCATCTTCACCCTCATCTTCAACCTCACCCTAACTCTAACTCTAACCCTAACCCTCAAGCTAACACTAATCCTCATTCTAAACCTAACCCTCACCCTAACCGTAACACTCACCCTCATCCAAACCCTCACCCTAAAACATACCCACACCCTAACCCTAACCCTAAAACTAACCCTAACACTAACCCTAACCCTCACCCTCACCCTCACCCTAACCATAACCCTCACCCTAACCCTCATCCTGACCCTAATCCTCACCCTAAACCTAACCCTAAGCCTCACCATAACCCTCACCTTCACTCTAACCCTCACCCTCACCCTCACCCTAACCCTCACCCACACCCTAACCCTCAACCCCAACCTCACCCTCACCCAAAACCTCACCCTTAACCTAGCCCTCACCCTAACCCTAACCCTCATCCTCACCCTAACACACTCACCCTAAACCTCACGCTAACACTAACCCTCACCCTCACCTGCACCCTCACGGTCACCATCACCCTAACCCTGACCCTCAACCTCACCCTAACCCTTACCCTCACCCTAACCCTCATCCTCACCCGAACCCTCACCTCAGGGTAACCCTCACCCTCACCCAAAACATCACCCTAACCCTACCCATCACCCTAACCCTAAACCTAAACCTCACCCTAAACGAAACCCTCCCTGTAACCCTCAAATTCACCCTAATCTTCACCCTAACCATAACTCTAACCCTTACCTAAGCAAAACCCTCATCCTCACCCTCACCCTCAACCTAACCCTAACTCTCATCCTAACCCTAACCTTAACCGTAACTCTCACACTAACACTTAACCTAAACCTCACCCTCACTAAAACCCTAACCCTAAACCTCACCCTAACCCTCACCCTCACCCTAACCCTCAAACTCACGTTAAACCACACCCTCACACTCACCCTGACCCTAACCCTAACCGTAATCCTAACCCTAACCCTCACCTTAAACATCACACTAACGCTCAGCCTAACCCTAAACTTCACCCTCATCCTAAACCTCACCCTAACCTTTACCCTCACGCTAAGCCTAAGCCTAAGCCTAACCCTCACCCTCACCCTTACTGTTACCCTCAGCCTACCCCTAACCCTAACACTCACCCTAACCCTCAACCTAAACCTACTGCTCATCCTAACCCTCACCCTAACCCTATTCTTCGCCCTGAAACTCACCCTAATACTTACGCTAACCCTTGCCCTAACCCTCACCCTAACTCTAACACTAAGCCTAACCCTCACACTAACCCTAAACCTAAAGCTCACCCTACACCTCAATCAAACCCTAATCCTAAACCTAACCCTCACCCTAACCTTCACCCTCACCCTTACCCTCAACCTAACCCTAACACTAACCTTATCCCTAAGGTTAACACTCACCCTAAACCTCAACCTCACCCTACCCCTACCCCTAACCCTAAACATAACTCTAACCCTCACCCTAACCTTAACCCTAATCCTAACCCTATTCCTCAACCTCACCCTCACCCTAATTCTAAACCCAAACCTAAACCTAAGCCTCACCCTTACCCTAACCCTAACTCTAACTCTCACCCTAAACCTAACACTCACCCCAAACCTAACCCTAACTCCCACCCTCAACCTAACGCTAAACCTCACCCTAACCCTCAACCTAACCCTAACTCTAACCCTAACCCTCAACCTCACCCTAACCCCAATCCTAACCCTCACCCTAACACTAACCCTTACCCTAACCCTAACCCTCACCCTCACCCTAACCTTCACCTTAACACTTAACCTCACCCTAACCCTCACACTAACCCTCACTCTAACCTTAACCTAACCCTCACACTAAACCTAACCCTAACACTAATAGTAAACATCACCCTAACCCTCACCCTCACCCTAACCCTAACCTTCACCCTCATCCTAATACTCACCCTAAACCTTATCCTCACCCTAACCCTAACCCTAACTCTAACCCTCATACTAACCCTAACCCTCACACTAACCCTAACTCTCACCCTCACCATAAACCTAACCCTAACCGTAACCCTAACCGTAACCCTCAAACTAACCCTAACCCTAAAACTCACCCTAACCCTCATCCTAACCCTAACCCGAACCCTAACCCTAACCCTCACCCTAGATCTCACCCTAACCTTAACCCTAATCCTAACCCTTTTCCTTACCCTAACCCTCAGCCTACAAATTGCCCTCACCCTCATCCTAACCCTAACCCTCACACTAATCCGAAACTTCACCCGAACCCTCATGATAACCCTAATCCTACCCCTCACCCTAACCCTCACCCTAACCCTAACGCTAACCCTCGCCCGTACCCTAAGACTCACCCTCACTCTAACCCTCACTGTCACCCTAACCCTCACCCTAACCCTAAGCCTCACCCACACCCTAACCCTCATCTTCACCCTCATCTTCAACCTCACCTTAACCCTAACCCTAACCCTAACCCTCACCCTCACTGTAGCCCTCCGCCTAACCCTAACCCTAACCCTCACCCTCACAGTCACCCTGACCCTCAGACTATCCCTAACCCTAAAACTAATCCAAACCCTAAACTTCACCATGACCCTCACCCTCACCCTTACCCTAACCCTCACCATCACCCTCACCATAACCTTCACCCTAAACCTTACCCTCACCCTAACCCTCATCCTAAAACTATTCCTAGCGCTAACACTAACCCTCACCCTAACCCTCACCCTAACCCTAATCCTAACCTTAAACATGAACCTAACCCTAACACTCACCTCATCCTAACCCTCAACCTAACATTTACCCTCACCCTAACACTAACCCTAAACCTAACCCTCACAATCACCCTAAACCTAACTCTAATTATCACCCTAACCCTAACCATCACTCTAAACCTAACCCTAACCCAAACCCTCATCTTAAGCCTAAACCTCACTCTAACCCTAACACTAACCCTAAACCTCACCATCACCCTAAATTTCACCCTAAACCTTACCCTCACACTAACCCTCACACTAACCCTCACTCTAAACCTAACCCTAACCCTCACACTAACCCTAACCCTAAACATCACCCTAATCCTCACCCTCACCCCAACCCTAAACTTCACCGTCATCCTAACCCTCACCTAACCCTTACCCAGACCCTCACCATAACCCTAACCCTCACCTTCACCCTAACCCTAACCCAACCCCTTCATCCTAACCTTCATCCTGACCCTAATCCTCACCCTAAACTTAAACCTAAACCTAACCCCCAGCCTCACCCTAACCTTCCCCTAACTCTAACCCTCACCCTAAACCTAACCTTCACCCACACCCTAACCCTCAACCTCACCCTCACTCTCACCATAAACCTCATTCTTAACCTAGCCCTTACGGTAACCCTAACCCTAAACCTTATATAACTGAAACCCTCAACTTCACCCACACCTTCACCCTGACGATAACCCTCACCCTCACCCTAACCCTCACGCTAACCCTAACCTTCACCCTCACCCTCACCCTCACTGCCACAATCACCCTAACCCTAACCCTCACCCTCACCCTAACCATTACCCACACCCAAACCATCACCTTCACCCGAACCCTCACCTCACGGTAACCCTCACGCTCACCCTAAATATCACCCTAACCCTAACGGTCACCCTAACCCTAACTCTAACTCTCACTCTAACCCTAACCCTCCCTCTAACCGTCAAACTCACCCTAATCCTCACCCTAACCATAACCCTAACCCTTACCTAACCGAAACCCTAAACCTCACCCTCAACCTAACCCTCTCATCTTAACCCTAAACTTAACTCTAACTCTCACCCTAACCCTAACCCCAAACCTCACCCTCACCCAAACCATAACCCTAAACCTAACCCTCACCCTAATCCTCACCCTAATCCTAAAACTTACCCCAACCCTCACCCTCACCGTAACCCTCACCCTAAACCTTAAACTCACCCTAATCCTTACACAAACCCTAAACCTAACTCTCATCCTCACACTAACCCTCACTCTCACTCGAACCCTCACCTCACGGTAACCCTCACCCTCACCCAAAACATCACCCTAATCCTTACCCTCACCCTAACCCTAACCCTCTCTCCCGAACCCTCACCTAACAATTACCCTGACCCTAACCTTAACCCTAACTCTAAATCTAACCCTTACCCTCACCCTAACACTCTAACCCTAACCCTAGCTTAATACTCACCAACACCCTAACCCTCACCCTCACCCTCACCCTCTCACCCTCACATTACCCATCAGCCTAACCCTAACCCTAACCCTAAAGCTCACCCTCACCCTAACCCTCACCCCAACCCTCACCCTAACCCTAACCATAAACCTAGCCCTCATCCTCACCCTAATCCTCACCCTCACCCTCACCCTCACCTCAGACTATCCCTAAACTAAAACTAATCATAACCCTAAACTTCACCCTGACCCTCATCCTCACCCTAACCTTAACCCTAACCATCACCCTAACCCTAACCCTCACCCTAACCCTTAACCTAACCCTAACCCTAACCATCACCTTAACCTTCACCTTAACCCTTACCCTCACACTAAGCTTCACACTAACCCTAACTCTAACCCTAACCCTAACCCTCACACTAACTCTAAACCTAACCCTAAACCTAAACATCACCCTAACCCTCTCCCTCACCCCAACCCTAAACCTCACCGTCATCCTAACCCTCACTCTAAACATTACCCTAACCCTCACACTAACCCTAACCCTCACCCTACCCCTTCCCCCTAACCCTCATCCTGACCATCATCCTCAACCTAAACCTAACCCTAACCCTAATCCTCAGCCTCAGCCTAACCCTCACCCTCACTCTAACCGTCACCCTAACCCTAACCCTCACCCACAACCTAAGCCTCAACCTCACCCTCACCCTCACCATAAACCTCACCCTTAACCTAGCCCTTACCGTAACCCTAACCCTAAACCTTACCTAACAGAAACTCTCACCCTCAGCCTCACCCTCACCCTAACCATAACCCTCACCCTCACCCTGACACCCCCAACCTAACCCTAACGCTAACCCTAACCTTCACCCTCACCCTCACCCTCACTGTCACCCTCACCCTAACCCTAACCCTTACCCTCACCCTAACCCTTACCCTAACCCTAACCCTAACCCTAATCAGAACCTTCACCTGAACCCTCATCTCACGGTAACCCTCACCCTCACCCAAAACATCACCCTAACCCTTACCTAACCGAAACCCTCACCCTCACCCTCAATCTAACCCTAACTCTCATCCTAACCCTAAGCTTAACCCTAACTCTCACCCTAACCTTAACCCCCAACCTCACCCTCACCCAAACCCTAACCCTAACCCTCACCCTAACCCTCACCCTAACCATAAAACTAACCCTAACCCTCACCCTCACCCTAACCCTCACCCTAAACCTTAACCTCACCCTAATCCTCACACAAACCCTAACCCTAACCCTCATCTTCACACTAACCCTCACTCTCACTCGAACCCTCACCTCACGGTAACCCTCACCCTCACCCAAAACATCCCCCTAACCCTTAACCTCACCCTAACCCTAACCCTAACACTCTCCCTAACCCTAACCTTCCTTGTAACATTCAAACTCACCCTAACCCTCACCCTAACCCTTACCCTCACCTTAACCCTAACACTAAACCTAACACTAACACCCTAACCTTAAAGATCACCCTAACCCTAACCCTCACCCTCATCCTAACCCTCAGCCTAACAATTACCCTAACCCTAACCATAACCCTAACCCTCACCCTCACCTAACACGCTCACCCTAACCCTCATGCTAACCCTAACCTTAAGGGTACTCCTCACCCTACCCTAACCCTAAACCTAACCCTAATTCTAACCCTCACCCTCACCCTAACACTCTAACCCTCATCCTACCCTAATCCTCACCAACAACCTAACCCTCACCCTCACCCTCACCCTCTCACCCTCACAGTAGACATCAGCCTAACCCTAACCCTAACCCTAATCCTCACCCTAACCCTCACCCTCACCCTCAGACTATCCCTAACCCTAAAACTAATCCTAACCCTAAACTTCACGTTGACCCTCACCCTCACCCTAAACCTAACCCTAACCCTCACTCAAACCCTAACCCTCACGCTAACCATTACCATAAACCTAACCGTAAACCTTACCCTCACCCTACACCTCACCCTAACCCTAACAATAACCATCACCCTCACCCTAACCTTCACCCTAACCCTGAATCTCACCCTAACCCTCATCCTAAACCTATCCCTAACACTAACCCTAACACTCACCCTAACCCTCACCCTAACCCTAATCCTAACCTTAAACATCACCCTAACTCTAACACTCACCTCATCCTAACCCTCAACCTAACACTTACCCTCACCCTAACTCTAATCCTAAACCTAACCCTCACCCTCACCCTAACCCTAACTCTCACCCTAAACCTAACCCTCACCCTAAACCTAACCTTAACCCAAATCCTCATCCTAAGTCTAAACCTCACACTAACCCTAACCCTAACCCTAAAACTCACCCTCACCCTAACCTTCACCCTAACCCTTACCCTCACACTAACCCTCACACTAACCCTAACTCTAACCCTAACCCTATCCCTCACAGTAACCTTAACCCTATGCCTAACCCTAACCCTAACCCTAAACTTCACCCTAACCCTCACCCTCACCCTAACCCTAAACCTCAACCTCATGCTAACCCTCACCCTAACCCTAACCCTAGCACTCTCCCTAACCCTAACCCTCCCTTTAAACCTAAAACTCACCCTAACCCTCACCCTAAACCTTACCTTCCCCCTAACCCTCCCCCTAAGCCTGACCCTAACACTAACACAAACCCTAACCTTAAATATCACCCTAACCCTAACACTAACCCTCATCTTAACCCTCCGCCTAACAATTACCTTAACCCTCACCCTCACCATAACCCTAACCCTCACCTAACCCTTACCCTCACCTAACCCTAACCTTAACAGTACTCCTCACTCTGACCCTAACCCTAACCCTAACCCTAACTCTAACCCTCACCCTAACACTCTAACCCTCAACCTACCCTAATCCTGACCGACAGCCTAACCCTCACCCTCACCCTCACCCTAACCCTCACCCTCACAGTAGCCATCAGCCTAACCCTAACCCTAACCCTAACACTCACCCTAATCTTAACCTTCACCCTAACCCTCACCTTCAACCTAAACCTCACAATAACCCTTAATCTCAACCTCAACCTAAACCTAAACCTAACCCTCACACTAACCCTTACCCTCACCCTAACCCTCACCCTCACCCTAACCCTAACCCTAACCCTCATCCTCACCCTAACCCTCACCCTAACCCTAACCCTAACCCTCACCATTACCCTTACTCTCACGGTAACCCTAACCCTAACCCTAAACCTAACCCTCACACAAACTCTAACCCTCACACTAACACTATCCCTCAGTCTATCCCTAACCCTTACCCTAAACCTTACCCTCACCCTAAACTAAGCCTAACCCTAACCCTAACCTTCACCCTCACCCTAACCCTCATTCTCACCCTAAACGTCACCCTAATTCTAAACCTCACCCTAAACCTGAACCTAAACCTCACCCTAATCCTAACCCCCACCCTAAACTTCATTCACACTCTAATCCTCACCCTAACCCTAACCCTAAATCTTACCCTAACCCTAATCCTTACCCTCACCCTCACCCTCAGCCTAACCAAAACCCTAACCCTAATCCTAACCCGAACTCTCACCCTCACCCTAATCCTAAACCTAACCGTTACCATAACCCTCACACTCATCCTCACTTTACCCCTAACCGTAACCCTAACTCCAACCCTCAAACTAACCCTAACTCTAACCCTAACCTTCACCCTAACCCTAATCCTAAACTTAAACATAACCCTAACACTCATCTCATCCTAACCCTCAAGCTAACCCTTACCCTCACACTAACTCTAACCCTAAAACTAACCCTCACCCTCAACCTAACCCTAACTCTAACTCTCACCTTAACCCTAACCCTCACCCTAAACCTAACCCTATCCCAAACCCTCAGCCTAAGTCTAAACCTCACCCGAACCCTAACCCTAACCCTAAACCTCACCCTCACCCTAACCTTCACCCTAAATCTAACCCTCAGCTTAAGCCTCACACTAACCCTAACCCTAACCCTAACCCAAACCCTCATAATAACCCTAACCCTAACCCTAAACATCACCCTAACTCTCACCCTCACCCTAACCCTAAACCTCACCCTCATCCTAACCCTCACCCTAACCCTTACTCTCACCCTAACCTTAACCCTAATACTCTCCCTAACCCTCACCCTCCTTCTAACCCTCAAACTCACCCTAAGCTTCACCCAAACGCTTATCCTCACCCTAACCCTCACGCTAAGCCTAACCCTAACACTAACACTAATCCTAAACTTAAACATTACCCTAACCCTAACCCTCACCATCATCCTAACCCTCAGCCTAACAATTACCGTAACCCTAACCCTAACCGTAACCCTTACCCTTACCCTCACCTAACCCTTTCCCTCACCGTAAACCTAACCCTAACCCAACCCCTTACCCTAACCCTCATGCGAACCCTAACCTTAACAGTAATTCTCACCCTGACCCTAAACCTAACCCTAAATCTAACCCTCATCCTCAACCTAACACTCTAACCCTCACCCTACCCTAATCCTCACCCACAAACTAACCATCAACTTCACCCTAACCCTCACCCAAAACTTCACCCTTAACCTAACCCTCACCCTAACCCTAACCCTAAACCTTATCTAACCGAAACCCTCACACTCACCCTTGCCCTCACCCTAACCCTAACCCTCACCCTCACCCTAACAATTACCCTCACCCTAACCCTCATGCTAACCCTAAACCTCACCCTCACCCGCACCCTCATGGTCACCCTCACTCTAACCCTAACCCTCACCCTCACCCTAACACCCTCACCCTACCGCTCACCCTCACCTGAACCCTCACCTCAGTGTAACCCTCACCCTCACCCAAAACATCACCCTAACCCTAAACATCACCCTAACCCTAACCCTAAACCTCAAGCTAACCCTAACCCTCCTAACCCTCAAACTCAACCTAATCCTCACCCTAACCATAACCCTAATCCTTACCTAACCGAAAGCCTCACGCTCACCCTCACCCTCAACCTAACCTTATCTCTCATCCTAACCCTAACCTTAACCCTAACTCTCACCCAACACTAACACTAAACCTCACCCTCACCCAAACCCTAACCCTAACCCTCAACCTCACCGTAACTCTAAGCCTAACCCTAACCCTAACACTCACCCTCATATTAAACCTAAACCTATAACTAAACCTCACCCTCACACTCACCCTAAACCTAACACTAACCCTCACCCTGACCCTAAAACTAAACAAAACCCTAACCCTAACCCTTCCCCTCACCCTAACACTTAACCTAACCCTAAACCTCAACCTCACCCTAAATCTAAACCTAACCATAACCTTCATCCTAACCCTAACCCTCACCCCAAACCTAACCCTAAACTTCATCCACACCCTAACACTCACCCTCACCCTAACGCTATCCCTAACCCTCACCCTCATGCTAACCCTCACACTTACCCTTGCCCTCACGTTAACCCTAATCCTAACCCTAACCCTAACCCTCACACTAACACTAAGGCTCACACTAACCCTAACCCTACCCCTCACCCTAACCCTCCACTTAAACCTAACTCTAACCTTTACCCTCACCCTAACCCTAACCCTGACCCTAACCCTCACCCTCACCCTCACCATCACCCTTACCCTAACCCTAAACCTACCCCTCACCCTAACCCTCAACCTAAACCTAACCCTGGAAGTAACCCTCACGCTAACCCTAACCCTCACCCTCACCCTCAGTCTAACTTTAACCCAAACCCTAATCCTAAACCTAAGCCTCACCCTCACCCTCACCCTAACCCTAAACCCTTACCCTCACTCTAAACCTAACCCTAAACTTAACCCTCACAATAACCCTAACCCTCACCCTAACCCTAACTCTGCTACTCACCCTAAATCTCATCCTAACCCCAACCTTATCTGTAGTACTCACCCTAACCCTAACCATAACCCTCACCCTCAGCCTAACCCTCACTCTCACGTGAACCCACACCCTAACCCTAACCCTAACCCTAACCCTAACCCTAACCCTAACCCTAACCCTCACCTTAAATATCACACTAACGCTCACCCTAACCCTAACCTTCAACCTCATCCTAAACCTCACCCTAACCTTTACCCTCATGCTAAGCCTAACCCTAACCCTACCCCTCACCCTCACCCTTACCGTTACCCTCACCCTACCCCTAACCCTAACCCTTACCCTATCAACCTATACCTACTGCTCAGCCTAACCCTCACCTTAACCCTATTCCTTACCCTGAAACTCACCCTAATCCTTACTCTACACCCTAATCCTTACTCTAACCCTTACGGTAAACCTCACCCTAGCCCTCACCCTAAAATTATCCTCACCCTAACCCTAACCCTCACACTTACCCTAATCCTAACCTTAAACATCACCCTAACCCTTACCCTCACCCTAATCCTAACCCTCACCCTAACACTTACCTTCATCCTAAACCTAATCCTAAACCTAACCCTCACCCTAACCCTAATCCGAATCCTAACCTTAACCATCACCCTAGCCCTAACTCTCAACCTAACCCTCACCCTAACTCTAATCCTAACATTAAACATCACCCAAACCCTAAACCTCACAGTCATCCTAAACCTCACCCTAACACTTACCCTCACCCTAACTCTAACCCTAAACCTAAACCTCACCCTCACCCTAACCCTAACTCTAAATCTCACCGTAACCCAAATCCTCACCCTAAACCTCACCCTAACCCTCACCCTCACCCTAACTCTAAACATCACCCTAACCCTCAACCTAACCTTAACTCTACCTTTAACCTTCAACCTCAACCTAACCTAACCCTTACCCTTATGCTCACCCTAACCCTAACCGTATCCTTATCCCTCACACTATTCCTAACCCTCACCCTAACCCTAACCATACCCCTCACTCTAACCCTCACCCTAGCACTAATACTAACCCTAACCATCACCCTAACCCTAACCCTAAACCTCAACCTCACTCTAACACTCCCTGTCACCCTAAACCTCACACCCTAACCCTCACCCACAACCCAACCTTCACCCTCACCCAAAACCTCACCCTATCCCTAACCCTAACCCTAACCCTCACCCTCAACCTCACCTTCACCCTAACCCTAACCCTAACCCTCACCCTCACCCTAACCCTCACCCTCACACTAAACATCACCCTAACTCTAACCCACACCCTAATGCTAAACCCAAGCCTCACCCTAAAACTAACCCTCACCCTAAATTTCACTCACACTCTAATCTTCACGCTAACCCTAACCCTAAATCTTACCCTAACCCTAAACTTCACTCTCACCCTCACCCTCAGCCTAAACCAAACCCTAACCCTAATCCTAAACGTAACTCTCACCCTCACCATGAACCTAACCCTAACCGTTACCCTAACCCTAGCCCTCACCGTAATCCTAACTCGAAACCTAACCTTCACCGTAACCTTAACCCTCACCCTAACCCTCACGCTGATACTAACCCTCACCCTAAACACTACCCTCACCCTAACACTAACCCTCACCTTAACCCTAAAACTCACACTAAACCTAACCTTATGCCTCACCTTAACCCTCATCCTAACCCTAAGCCTAACCCTAACATTCACCCTAACCCTAACCCTAACACTCACCCTGACCCGCAGCCTAACCCTAACTCTTACCCTAATAATAAACCTATCCCTCACCTTCACACTCACCCTAATTCTAACCCTAACCCTAATCCTAACTATACCCCTCACCCTCACCCTCACCCTAACCCTCACCCTCACCCTAGCCCTCGGCCTAACCGTAAACCTAACTCTAACCATTACCCTAACCCTATCCCTAACCCGCACACTAATCCTCATCCTAAACCTAACCCTAACCCTCATGCTCACCCTAACCCTAACACTAACCCTCAACCTAACCGTAAACCTCACCATCACCCTCACCCTCAACCTATCCCTAACCCTACCCCTCACCCTAAACCTCATCCTAACACTAACCCTAACCCTAACACGAACACTAATCCTAAACCTAACCCTAAACCTCACCCTCACCCTCATCCTCACCCTAACCTAACACTACACCTCACCCTAACCCTCATCTTAACCCTAACACTAACCCTAACCCTAACCGTCACCCTCACCCTAAACCTAACCCTAACCCTTACCCTCAACCTAACCCAAACCTTCACCCTCACCCTCAGTCTAACCCTAAACCTAACCGCAATCCTAACCCTAACCCTCACCTCACCCTCACCCTAACCTCACCCTAAACCTAACCCTAATCTTAACCCTCACACTAACCCTCACGCTAACCCTAACTCTAACCCTCACTTCCACCCTAACCCTAAACAAAACTCTAACCCTAAACCTCACCCTACCCCTCACCCTAACCCTTAACCTAACCCTAATCCTAACCCTCACCCTAACCCTAAAACTAACCCTCACCCTCACCCGAACCCTAACCCTCACCCTAAGGCTTACCCTAACCCTCATCCTCACCCTAACACTCACCCTCACCTTAAACCTATCCCTAACCCTCACCCTCATCCTAACCCTCACCCTTACCCTTACCCTCACGGTAACCCTAACCCTAAATCTAATCCTAACCCTCACACTTACACTAAGGCTCACACTAACCCTAACCCTACCCCTCACCCTAAACCTCAACCTAAACCTAACCCTAACCCTAACCCTAAACCTCAACCTAACCCTTACGCTCATCCTTACCCTAACCCTCTCAAGAAACCTAACCCTCACCCTAACCCTAACACTAAACCTCACCCTGACCCTCAAGCTCATCCTCAGCCTAAGCCTATCCCTAACACTAATCCAAACACTAACCCTCACCCGCACCCTCAAGCTAAGTCTAACCCGAAACCTAATCCTGACCCTCACACTCACCCTCACCCTCACGTTAAGCCTCAGCCTCAGCCTCAACTCACCCTAACCCGAACCTTAACCCGAACCCTCATGCTAACTCTAAACCTCAACCTAACCCTCAACCTAACCCTAACTCTAACCCTAACCCTCAACCTGACACTGGCCCTCACCCTTACCATAACCCTCACCCTAAATCTAACCCTCACCCTAACCCTCACCCTCAACCTAATCCTCACCCTAACCCTTACCCTCACACTAACCCTCACACTCACCCTATCCGTAACCCTACCCCTACCCCTCACACTAACCCTAAACCTAGTCCTAACCCTAAACCTCACCCTAACCCTAAGCCTAATCCTAAACTTCACCCTCACCCTAGCCCTCACCCTAACCCTAATCCTAACCCTAACCCTCACCCTCACCCTAACCCTATCCCTAACCATAACACACACACTAAATGTAACCCTCACCCTAACCCTAACCCTACCCCTCACACTAACCCTAAACCTAGTCCTAACCCTAAACCTCACCCTAACCCTAAGCCTAATCCTAACCTTCACCCTCACCCTAGCCCTCACCCTAACCCTAATCCTAACCCTAACCCTCACCCTAACACTAAACCTCACCCTAACCCTAACCCTCACCCTCACCCTAACCCTTACCCTAAACCTAACCCTAATATTAACCCTAAATCTCACCCTAAACCTAACCCTTAACTTAACCCTAACCCTCACCCTAACCCTCACCCTAACCCTAACCCTAAACCTAACCCTATCCCTCACCCTAACACTTACCCTGATCCTCACCCTAACCCTCACAATGAACCTATCCATCACCCTAACCCTAACACTAACCATCACCCTCACACTCACGCTCACCCTCAGCCTAACACTAAACCTAACCTTAATCCAAACACTAACCCTCACCCTCACCCTCAACCTAACCCTAACCCGACCCCTAAACCTCACTCTCACACTCACCCTCACCCACAACTTAAACCTCAGTCTTAGCCTCACCCTCAACCTAACCCTAACCCGAACCCTAACCCGAACCCTAACCGTAAACCTGACCCTAACCATAACCCTAACATACAACGTAATCCTCATTCTCTCTCTCAACCTCACCCTATACCTCAACCGAACCCTAACCCTCATCCTTACCCTAACCCTCACAAGAAACCGAACCCTCACCCTAACCCTAACACTAAACCTCACCCTCACCCTCACGCTCACCCTCAGCCTATCCCTAACCCTAACACTAATCCAAACACTAACCCTCACCCTCACTCTCAAGCTAACCCTAGCCTGAAACCTAACCCTGACCCTCACCCTCAATCTTACACTCACTGTCACCCTAATCCTCACCATACACTAAACCTCACTGACACCCTAACCCTCACCCTCACCCTCACCCTCACCCTCACCCTCACCTTAGCCATCGGCCTAACCTTGAACCTAAACCTAACCATTACCCTAAACCTAACCCTAACCCTAACCCTCAAACTAACCCTAACGCTCACACTAACCCTCACCCTAACCCTCATCCTAAGCCTAATCCTAACCCTCACGCTCACCCTAACCCTAACCCTCACCCTCACCCTCATCCTCAACCTAACCCTAACCCTACCCCTAACTCTAACCATAACCCTCTCCGTAAGCCTCAACCTCACACTATACCTAACCCTAACCCAAACCCTCACCCTAGCCCTCACCCTCACCCTAAGCCTAACCCTAACTCTAACACTAACCTAAAACCTAACCCTCACCCTCACCCTATCCCTAAACCTAAACCTCACCCTCACCCTAAGCCTAACCTTAAACATCACCCTAACCCTCATCCTAACCCTAACCCTAACCCTTGTCCTAAACCTCACCCTAACCCTTACCCTCATCCTAAGTCTAACCCTAAACCTAACCCTCACACTAACCCTAACACTAACCCTCACCCTCACACTCACGCTCACCCTCAGCCTAATCCTAATCCTAACTCTAATCCAAACACAAACTCTCACCCTCATCCTCAAACTAACCCTAATCCTCACCCTAATCCTCAACCACACACTCATCCTCAACCTCAACTAAACCTCAGCCTCAGCCTCAACCTCACCCTAACCGTAACCCAAACCCTCACCCTAACCGAAACTCTGATCTTAAGCCTAACCCTAACCCATACCCTAACCCTCACCCTCACAATAGGCCTCACCCTAACCCTAACTCTAACCCTCACCCTAACTCTAAACCTCACCCTAACCCTCACCCTCATCGTATCCCTCACCCTAACCCTTACCTTCCCCAAAACCCTAACGCTCACCCTAACCCTAAACTTACCCCTCATCTTAACCTTCACCCTAACCCTTACCCTAAACCTAACCCTAACGTTAACACTAAATCTCACGCTAAACCTAACCCTTAACTTAACTCTAACCCTCACCCTAACGCTCACGCTAACCCTAACCCTTCCCCTCACCCTAACCCTCAACCTAACCCTTACCCTCATCCTCACCCTAACCCTCAAAATAAACCTAACCCTCACCCTAATCCTAAAACTAACCATCACCCTCACCCTCACGCTCACCCTCAGCCTAACTCTAACCCTAACCCTAATCCAAACACTAACCATCATCCTCACCTCAACCTAACCCAAACCCGAACACTAACGCTCACCCTCACACTCACCCTCACACTCACCGTAACCTTAAACCTCAGCCTCAGGCTCACCCTCAACCTAACCCTAACCCTAAGTCTAACCCTCACACTAATCGTAACCCTGACCCTAACATTAAACGTAAGCCACACCCTAACCCTCACACTCACCCTCAACCTCACCCTAACCCTCACCCTCATCCTTACCCTCACCCTAACCCTAACCCTCACCTTAACACTCATCCTAACCCTACGCCTAACACTAATACCCTAACCTTAACCCTAACCCTAACACTCACCCTGAACCTCAGCCTAAACCTAACCCTAACCCTAATCCTAACCCTATACCTCACCCTCACACTCACCCTAATTCTAACCCTAACCCTAACCCCAAATAAACCCTTCACCCTAACCCTCATACTAACCTCACCCTAACCCTAACCCTAACACTCATCCTCACCCTAACACTCACTCTCACCCTAACCCTATCCCTAAAACTAACCCTCATCCTAACCCTCACCTTCCACTTCTCAGGGTAACCCTAACCCTAAACGTAATCCTAACCCTCACACTAACATTAAGGCTCACACTAAACCTAACACTACCCCTCAACCTAACCCTCAACCTAAACCTAAACGTAACCCTAACCCTCACCCTAACACTAACCTTCACCCTAAACCTCACCCTCACCCTCACCCTCACCCTAAACCTAAACCTACCCCTCACCCTAACCCTCAACCTGAACCTAACCCTAACCCTAACCCTCACACTAACCCTAACCCTCAACCTCACCCTCACCCTAACCCTAACCCAAACCCTAGTTCTAACCGTAAGCCTCGCCCTCACCCTCACCCTAACCCTAACCCAAACCCTAGTTCTAACCGTAAGCCTCGCCCTCACCCTCACACTAATACTTACCCCAACCCTAACCCTAACTCTCATTCTTACCCTAACCCTAAACCTAACCCTAACCCTCACCCTAATCCTAACCCTCACCCTAAACCTAACCGTAAGCCTCCCTCTAACCCTAACCCTAAACATTACCCTAAACCTAACCCTAACATTAACACTAACCGTCACCCTAAAACTAAACCTAAACTTAACCCTAACCATTCCCTTAACCCTCACCCTAACCCTAACCTTTCCCTAACCCTCCCCTCACCCTAAACCTCAACATAACTCTTACCCTCATCCGCACCCTAACCCTCACAATAATCCTAACCCTCACCCTAATCCTAACACTAACCCTCACGCTCACCCTCACACTCACCCTCAGCCTAACCCTAACCCTAACACTAATCCAAACACTAACCCTCACAATCAACCTAATCCTAAACCTAACCCGAACCCTAACCCTCACCCTCACATTTACCCTCACCCTCACCTTAAACCTCAGCCTCAGCCTCAACCTCCACCTAATCCCAACCTAACCCTCATTTTAACCGTAACCCAGACCCTAACCCTAACCCTAACCCACACCCTAAACTTCACCCTCACCCTCACCCTCAACCTAACACTCACCCTCAACCTAGCCCTCACCCTCACCCTAACCCTAGACCTAACACTCACCCTAACTCTAAACCTCACCCTAACCCTCAGCCTCATTTTAACCCTCACCCTAACACTAACCTTCACCCTAACCCTAACCCTAACCCTCACCCTCACCTTCAACATCCTCACCCTAGCGCTCAGCCTAAACCTCACCGTCACCCTAACCCTCACGCTACCCTAACCCACACCGACACCCAAACCTAACCCTCACCCAAACCCTCACCCTTCCCCTCACCCGCACCCTTAGCCTAACCCTAACCCTAACCCTAATCCTAAACATAACCCTCACCCTTCCCTAACCCTTACACAAACCCTAAACCTCACCCTCACCCTAACCCTCACCCTAACATTAACCTTAACACTAAACCTCCCCCTCACCCTAACCCTCAAACTAAACCTTACCCTCATCCTCACCCTAACCTTCACCCTAACCCTAACACTAACCCTCACCCGCAGCCTAACCCTAACTCTAACTCTCACCCTAAACCTAACCCTCAACCTAACCTAACCCTAACCCTAACCCTCACCCTAACTCTAAACCTCACCCTAACATTCAACCTAACCCTAACACTCAACCTAAACCTAACCCTAACCCTAACGCTCACGCTAACCCTAACCCTCGCCCTCACCCTCAGCCTAACCCTAACTCAAACCCTAATCCTAATTCTAAGCTTCAGCCTCACCCTCACCCTTACTCAAACCCTAACCCTAACCCTCACCCTAACACTAAACCTAACCCTAACCCTCACCCTAATCCTAACGCTCATCCTAAAGCTAACCATAAACCTAACTCTCATCCTCACCTTAACCCTAACCGTCACCCTCACCTTCACCCTAAACCTAACCCTAACCCTCACCCTAACCGACACCCCAACCCTAACGTTAACCCTAAGCCTCACCCTCATCCTACCCTCACCCTACCCTTACCCTCACCCTAACCATAATCCTATCCCTAAACCTAACCCACACACTAACCCTAACCCTCACCCTAACCCTAACACTACCCCTCACGCTAACCCTCAACCTATACCTAAATCTAACCCTAACCCTTACCCTAACCCTAATTCCTACCTAAACAAAACCCTCACCCTCAGCATCACCTTAATCCAAACCCTCACCCAAGCCCTAATACTTACCCTCACCCTAACTCTCACCCAAACCCTAATCCTGTCCGTAACCCTAAACCTAATCCTTACATAACCGAAACACTCACCCTCACCCTAACCCTAACCCTACTCTTCATCCTAACACTACCCCTTACCGTAAACCTCACTCTCACCCTAACCCGAACCCAAACCCTCACCCTTCCCCTCAACCTCAACCTAAGCCTAACCCTAACCCTAACACTAATCCTAAACTGAACCCTCATCTTCACCCTAACCGTAAAACTAACCCTCACCCTAACCCTAACCCTAACCCTCACCCTAACCCTCACCGTCACCCTAACCCTCACCCTACCCTAACCCTCACCGACAGCCTAACCCTCACGCTCACCCTTACCCTCACCCTAACGCTCACCCTCACCCTACCCTCAGCCTAACCCTAACCCTAAACCTCACCCGAAGCCTAACCCTAAACCTAACCCTCAAACTAGCCCTAACACTCACACTAACCCTAATCCTACCCATCATCCTAATCCTCATCCTAAACCTAACCCTAACCCTCACCCTCACCCTTACCCTAACCCTAACCCCCACCTTAACCCTAAACCTCACCCTCACCCTCACCCTCAACCTAACCCTAACCCTAACCTTCACCCTAAACCTCATCCTAAACCTAACTCTAACCCTAGCACTCAAAGTAATCCTAAACCTAACACTAAACCTCACCCTCACCCTCAAACTCAGCCTAACACTAAACCTCACCCTAACCCTCACAACTACCCTAACCCTCACCGACACCTTATCCCTCACCCTCACCCTCACCCTAACCTTCACCCTCACCCTAGCCCGCAGCCTAACCCAAACCTATCCCTAAAACTAACACTAAGCCTCACCCTAACCCTCATGTTCACCTTAACCCTAACCATAACCCAAACCCTCACCTTAACACTCAACCAACCCCTAACCCTAACACTAACCCTAACCCTCACCCTGACACTAACCTTAAGCCTAACCCTAACCTTCACCCTACCCTAAAGATAACCCTAATCCTAAACCTCACCCTACGCCTCACCCTAACCCTAAACCTAACCCTAACCCTCACCATCATACTAAACCTCACCATTTCACTTAAACTCACGGTAACCCTAACACTAACCCTAACCCTCACTCTAACCCTACACCACACACTAACCCTAACCCTACCCCTCGCCCTAAACCTCATCCTAAACCTAACACTCACCCTAACACTCACCCTAACCCTAACCCTAAACCTAACCCTAACCCTAATCCCACACCTCAACCTAACCCTCATCCTAACCCTAACCCCAACCCTTACACTCACCCTAACCCTAAACATAACCCTAACCCTCACCCTCAACCTCACCCTCAGCCTAACCCTAACCCTCACCCTAAACCTTACCCTCAACCTACCCTAACCCTAACCCTAACCATAACACTAACCCTAAACCTAACCCTAAGCCTCACCCTCACCCTCACACTCACCCTCACCCTAACCGTCACCCACACCCTAACCCTCACCCTCACACAAACGCTCAGCCTCACCCTAAACATCACCCTAAGCCTAACCAGAACCCTAACCCTAACCCTAACCCTCACCCTCACCCTAACCCTCACCGTCATCTTAACCCTCATCCTACCCTAACCCTCACCGACACCCTAACCCTTACCCTCACCCTCACCCTCACCCTACCCTCAGCCTAAGCCTAAACCTAACCCTAATCCTCAGCCTAACCCTAACCCTAACCCTACCCCTCACACTAACCATCATCCTAAACATAACCCTAGCCCTCACACTCCCCCTAACCCTAACTCTAACCCTAACCCTAACGCTCACCCTCACCCTAACCCTCACCCTCATCTTAACCCTCATCCTACCCTAACCCTCACCGACACCCTAACCCTCACCCTCACCCTCACCCTCACCCTACCCTCAGCCTAAGCCTAAACCTAACCCTAATCCTCAACCTAACCCTAACCCTAACCCTACCCCTCACACTAACCATCATCCTAAACATAACCCTAGCCCTCACACTCCCCCTAACCCTAACCCTAATCCTAACCCTAACCCTCACCCTAACCCTAAACAACACCCTCACCCTTACCCTCAACCTAACCCTAACCCTACCCCTCACCCTAAACCTCATCCTAACCCTAAACCTAACCCTAAAACACACTAATCCTAAGCCTAACCCTAAACCTCACCCTCAAAATCACCCTCACCCTCACCCTTAACATTAATCCTACACTTCACAATAAACCTCATCCTAACCCTAACCTTAACCCTTACACTCACCCTTACCCTCAACCTAACCCTAACCCTCACCCTCACCCTCACCCTCAGCCTAACCCTAGCCCTAACCCTAAACCTTACCTTCACCCTACCCTAACCCTCGCCCTAACCCTAACACTCACCCAAACACTAAATTTAACACTAATCCTAACCCTAACCCTAACCCTCACCCTCACCCTAACTGTAAAACTCACTGGAACACTCAACCTAACCCTAACTCGAACTCTAACCCTAAACCTCTCCCTAAACCTCACCTTAATCCTTACCCTCACCCTAAACCTAACCCTAACCCGCACCCTCACCCTAAACCTCACCCTCACCCTCACCCTCACCCTCAACCTAACCCTAATCCTAACTCTCACCCTAAACCTCATCCTAAACTTAACCCTAACCCTAACACACTAATTTTAGACCCAACCCTAAACCTCACCCTCACCCTCACCCTGAGCCTAATAGTAACCCTCACCCTAGCCCTCAGCCTAACCCATACCCTAAACCTAACTAACCCTAAAGCTCACCCTCATCCTAACCCTCACAATTACACTTACCCTCACGGTAACCCTAACCCTAACCCTAACCCTCACACTAACCTTACCCCTCACACTAACCCTAACCCTACCACTCGCCCTAACCCTCATCCTAAACCTAACACTAACCCTAACACTCACCCTAACCCTAAGCCTAACCCTCACCCTAGCCCTCACCCTCACCTTAACCCTAATCCTACACCTCACCCTAACCCTCATCCTAAACCTAACCCTAACCCTTACACTCAACCCTAAACCCTCATCCTCATCCTCACCCTCAGCCTATTCCTAACCCTCACCCTAAACCTTACCCTCACCCTACCCTAACCCTAACCATAACCCTAACCCTAACACTCAACCAAACCCTAACCCTAACAACAACCCTAAACCTAACCCTAACCCTCTCCCTCACCCTAACACTCACCCTGACCCTCACCCAAACCCTAAACCTCACCCGAACACGCACCTTCACGCTAAAACTCACCCTCACACTAAACATCACCCTAACCCTAACCAGCACCCTAACCCTAAAACTAACCCTCAAGCTAACCCTAATCCTAACATTCACCTTAACGCTAAGCCTAAGCCTAACCATAACACCAATCCTAAACCTAACCCTCACCCACACCCTAACCTAAAACCTATCCCTAAAACACCCACACACTCACCCTAACCATAACCTAACCCTCACCCTCACCCTACCCTAACCAAAACCCTAACCCTACCCCTCACCCTACCCCTCACCCTAACACTTAACCTAACCAAAATCCTCACCCTCACCATAACACTAAACCTAACCCTAACCCTCATCCTAGCCCAAACCCTCACCCTAACCCTAAACCTAACCCTCATCCTTACCCTAACACTCACCCTCGCCCTAACCCTATCCCTAAACCTCACCCTCATCCTAACCCTCACCCTTACCCTTACCCTCATGGTAACCCTAAACCTAACCCTAACCCTCACACTAACAGTAAGGCTCACACTAATCCTAACCCTACCCCTCACCCTAATGCTAAACCGAAACCTAACACTAACCATTACCCTAAACCTAACCCTAACATTAAACCTAACCCTCACCCTATACCTAAACCTAAACTTAACCCTAACCCTAAGCCTCACCCTAAATCTAATCCTAACCCTAAACCTCCCCCCCACCCTAACCCTCAATGTAATCCTTACCGTCATCCTCACCCTAACCCTCACAATAAACCTAAACCTCAGCCTAACCCTAACACTAACACTCACCCTCACCCTGACGCTCACCCTCAGCCTAACCCTAACCCTCAAGGTAACCCTCACTCTAACCCTAACCCTAACCCTAACCCTCCCCCTCACCCGAACCCTCAACCTAAACCTTAACCTCATCCTCACCCTAACCCTCACACTAACTCTAACACTAACCCTCACTCTCACCCTAACCCTAACTCTAACTCTCAACCTAAAACTAACCCTAACCTGCACCCTCAGCCTAACTCTAAACCTCAAACTCACCCTCAACTTAAACCTAATCCGATCCCTAACCCTCACCCTCACCCTCACCCTCACCCTCACTTTAAAACTCAGCCTCAGCCTCAACCTCACCCTAAAACTTACCCTATCCCTCACCCTAATTGTAACCCTGACCCTAACCCTAACCCTAACCCACACCCCAACACGCACCCTCACCCTCATCCTCACCTTAAGCCTCACCCTCAACCTAGCCCTCACCCTAACCCTAACCCTAACGCTAACCCTCACCCTAACTCTATCCTCACCCTGATCCTCAGCCTCATCTTAACCCTCACCCTAACCGAAACCCTAACACGCACGCTAACCCTTAAACTCACCTTCATCCTAGCCCTCAACCTAACCCTTACCCTCACCCTAACCCTAATCCTAACCCTTACCTAATCAAACCCTCGCCCTCAGCTCCACTCTAATACTAACCCACACCCAAACCCTAACACTTACCCTCACCCTAACCCTCACCCAAAACCTAATCCTCTCCCTAACCCTAAACCTAACCCTCACGTAACCAAAACCCTCAACCCTACCCTCACCCTAACCCTAACCCTACCCCTCAGCCTAACCCTCACACTAACATTAACCCTCACCCTCACCATGACCTTAATCCTAAACCTAAACCTTAACCTAACCCTCACCCTCACTCTAACCCTCACCCTAACCATTACCCTCACCCTAACCCTAAACCTAATCCTAACCTTAACCCTCACACTAACCCTCCCCTAACCCTAACCCTAACCCTAACTCTAATCCTAAACCTAATACTCACCCTCACCCTAACACTAAACCTATCCCTAAAACTCACCCTCACATTCACCCTAACCCTAACCCTATCCCTCACCATCACATTAACCCTAACCAAAACCCTAACCCTAACCCTGACCCTACCCCTCACCCTAATCCTTAACCTAAACCTAACCCTCACCCTCAACCTAACCCTACAAATAACCCTAACCCTCACCCTAACCCTAACCCTCAACCTAACCATCATCCTCACCCTAACAGTCACCCTCACCCTAACCCTGTCCCTAACTCTCACCCTCATCCTAACCCTCAGCCTTACCCTTACGCTCACAGTAACCCTAACCGTAACCCTAACCCTAACCCTCACACTAACACTAAGGCTCACACTTACCCTAACCCAACCCTTCACCCTAACACTCAACCTAACCCTAACCCTCACCCTCACCCTAACTGTAAACCTACCCCTCACCCTAACACTCAACCTAAACTTAAACCTAAACCTAAACCTCACCCTCACCCTCAGCCTAACCCTAACCCAAAACGTAATCCTAACCTTAAGCCTCAACCTCACCCTCACCCTAACCGTAACCCCAACCCTAACCCTCAACCTCACCCTAACCTTAAACCTAACCCTAACCCTCACCTTAACCCTAACCCTTACCCTAAACCTAACCCTAACATTAACCCAAAACCTCACCCTAAACCTAACCCTAAACTAAACCCTAAACCTCACCCTCAGCCTAACCCTAACCCTAACCCTAATTGTAACCCTATTCCTCACCTCACCCTCACCCTAACTCTAAAACTCACCCTAAATCTCAACCTAACCTAACTCTAACCCTAAACCTAAACCTCACCCTAAACCTCACCCTATCCCTTACCCTCACTCTACTCCTAAACCTAACCCTAATCCTCACAGCAATCCTAACCCTCACCCTAACCCTAACTATACCCCTCAACCTAACCCTCACCCTAACACTAATACGAACCCTAAACATCACCCTAACCCTAACTTTAACCCTCGCTCTAACCCTCACCCTAACACTCATGCTTACCCTAAACCTCACTCTCACCCTACCTTCATCCTAACCCTTACCCTCACCCTAACCTATCCCTAACCATAACCTTCACACTAAACCTAACCCTCACTCTATCCCTAACCCTACCCGTCACCTAACCCTAAACCTAACCATGAACCTCACCCTAACCCTAAGCCTAATCCTAACCCTCACCCTCACCCTAGCCCACACACTAACCCTAATCCTAACCCTAACCCTAACCGTCAACCTAACCGTAAACCTCACCCTAACCCTAACCCTCACCCTCACCCTAGCCCTTACCCTAAACCTAACCCTAACATTAACCCTAACTCCCACCCTAAACCTAACCATAAACTTAACCCTAACCCTAACCATAACCCTCACCCTAACCCAAACCCTAACCCTAACCCTCACCCTCACCTAACCCTTACCCAAATCCTCACCCTAACACTCACAATAAAACTAACCCTCACCCTAACACTAACACTAACCCTCACCATCACCCTCACGCTAACCCTCAGCCTAATCCTAGCCCTAACCCTAATCCAAACACTAACCCCCAACCTCACCCGCAACCTAAACCTAACCCTCACTGTCACCCTATCCCTCACCCTAACCTTAACCCTCACCTTAAACCTAACCCTAACCCTCACCCTCACCCTAGCCCTCAAACTCACCCTAAGCCTAACCCTAACCCTAACAGTAATCCTAAACTTAACCCTCAGGCTAACCCTCACCCTAACCCTAACCTTAACCTAACCCTCACCCTAACCCTAACTCTAAATCTAACCCTCATCCTAAACCTAACCATCACCCTAACCCTAACCGAACCCTCAAACTAAAGCTCAAAATAACCCTTACGTTCACCCTCAACCTCACCGTCACCCTAACTCTAACCCTAACCCCAATCCTAACCCTAGCCCTCACCCTAACCGTAAGCCTAACCCTATACATAACCCTCAACCTCACCATCACCCTAACCCTAGTCTTATCCCTAAGCCTCACCCTCACCCACACCCTCACCCTAACCCTAACCATAACCCTAACCCGCCCCCTAAACCTAAACCTCACCCTCACCCACACACTAATCCTAACCCTATCCCTAACCCTCCCCCTCACACAAACCCTCACCCTAACCCTTACCCCTCACCCTTACCCTAATACTAACCTTAATCCTCACACTAACCCTAACCCTCACCCTCACCCTAAACCTAAACCTAACCCTAAGCCTCACCCTAACCCTTACCCTCACACTAACATTAAACCTAATATTAAATCTCACCCTGTCCCTAACCCTAACCCTAACCCTCACCCTCACCCTAGTGCTCACCCTAACTCTAACCCTAACCTTAAACCTCAACCTCACAATCACCCTCAGCCTAACTCTAACTCTAACCCTAACACTAAACCTAATCTTAACCCTAACCCTAGACCTCAACCTCACCCTCATCCTCAGACTAACTCTAACTCTAACCCTAACACTAAACCTAACACTAAACCTCACCCTCAGCCTCACCCAAACCCTAAACCTAACCCTAACACTCACACTCACCCACACCCTCATCCTAACTCTAACCGTAACACTAACCTTCACCCTAACAGTAAACCTCAAAATAACCCTAACCCTCACCCTCAACAACACTTTAATCCTAACCCTAATCTTAAGCCTAATACTCATGCTCACCCTAACCCTCACCCTAAACTTTTCCGTCACCCTAACCCTAACCCTAACACTCACACTAACCTGAACCCACAACCTCACCCTAAACTTTTCCCTCATCCTAACCCTAACCCTAACACTCACACTAACCCGAACCCACACCCTCACCCTAAACTTATCCCTCACCTTAACTCTAACCCTAACACTCACACTAACCCGAACCCACACCCTCACCATAACCCTAACCCTAAACCTAACCCTCCCCCTCCCACTCCCCCACAACCTCAGTCTAACCCTAACCGTAATCCTAATCCTAAACCTAACACTCACTCTCATCCTCAAACTAAACCTAACCCTAACCCTAAATCTGCCCCTCCCTCTCCCGCTCCCCCTCCCCCTCCACCACAACCTAACACTAAAAATAACCCTAACCCTAACCCTCATCCTAACCCCAACCCTAACCCTAACCCTCCCCATCACCCTCACTACCCTCACCCTAAACCTAACCCTAAGCCTAAACCTCACCCTCACCCTCACCCTTACCCTCACCTTCAGCCGCAACCTAACCCTAACAATAGGAATAACCCTAACCCTAACCCTAACCCTCACCCTAACACTAATATTAAACCTAGCCCTAACTCTCACACTAAACCTAACCCTCACCCTAACCCTAACCCTACCTCTCAGCCTAACTCTCATCCTAACCATAACCCTAACCCTAATCCTCACCCTATCCCTAACAGTAACCCTAACCCTAAACCTCACCCTCATCCTAGCCCTCACCCTAACCGTACCCCTAAACCTAACCCTCCCCTAACCCTAGCCCTAACCCTCACCCTGACCCTAAACATCACCCTAACCCTAACCCTAACCCTAAACCTCAACTTAACGCTGACCCTCACCCTAACCCTCACACTACTTCTCACCCTAAACTTAACGCTATCCCTCACCCTCAAACTAAACCTCACGTTAACACTTACCCTCACCCTGACCCTCACCCTAACCCTAACACTAATCATAACCCTCACCATAACCCTCAAACTAACCCTAAATCTAATCCTCACACGAATCCTCACCCCAACACTAACCCTAACCCTCACCCTCACCCTCACCCTCAGCCTAAACCTAACCCTAAACCTAATCCTAACCCTAACCCTCACCCTCACCCTCAACCTAATTTTAAGCCTAACCCTAACCCTAAACCTAACCCTCACCCTAAACCTAGACCTAACCCTAAACCTAACCGTCACCCTAACCCTCAACCTCAATCTCAGTCTAACCCTAACCCTAACCCTAATCCTAAACCTAACCCTCACCCTCACCCTAACACAAACTCTAACCCGTACTCAACCCTAACTCTCATTATAACTCTAACCCTCACCCAAACCTAACCCTCCCTCACATTCACCCTAACTGTAACTCTAACCCTAACCCTCACCCTAACCCAAACCCACACCCTCACCCTCATCCTCACCCTAAGTCTAACCCTAACCTAACCCTAATCTTAACCCTAACCCTCACCCTCACCTCACCCTAACTCTAACCATAACCCAACCCTAATACTCACCCTAACCCTAGCCCTCACCCTAATCCTAATCCTAAACTTCACTCTTACCCTAACCGTAACCCTAAACCTAACCCTCACCCTAACACTCACCCTAACCCTAACGTTAACCCTAAACCGCACCCTCACCCTAAACCTCACCCTAAACCTTACTCTCACCCTAACCCTAACCCTAAGCTTAACACTAACCCTCATCCTAACCTTAACTCTAACCCTAACCCTAACACTAAACCTAACCCTAAACCTCACCCTAACCCTAACTCTAACCCTAACCCTAAGCCTTACACTAACCCTAACCCTAACCCTAACCCTAACCCTCACCCTAACCCTCAATGTCACCCTAACCTTCCCCCTCCCCCTTCCCCTCACCCTCGGCCTAACACTAACCCTAATCCTAATCCTAACACTAACCATGACTCTCAACCTCACCCTAAAACTAACCATAACCCTAAACATCCCCTTCCTCCTCCTCCTCCCCCTAACCCTAACAATAACCCTAACACTAAACCTAACCCTAAACCTCACCCTAACCCTAACCCTAACCCTCCGCCTCTCCCTCAACCTCAGCCTAACCCTAAACCTAATACTTATCCTAAACCTAATCCTCATTCTCATACTCAGCCGAAACTAACCCTAACCCTACCCCTCAGCCTAAAACTCACCCTAACCCTAACCCTCACCCTAAGCCTCAATCTTTCCCTCACCCTCACACTAACCCTCACATTCACCCAAGCTCTCACCCTAACCTTAATCCTAAACCTAACCCTCACCCTAACCCTAACACTCACCCTAACCCTAGCACTCACCCTGATCCTAAACCTCAACCTAAGCCTAACTCTAACTCTCACCCTGACCCTAACCCTCACCCTAACCCTAAACCTAACACTAAACCTCCACTTAAGCTCACACTCACCCTAACCCTAAACCTCACCCTAATCCTCACACTAACCGTAACCCTAACCCTCACCAGAACCCTTACCCGAACCTTCACCCTAATGCTCACCCTCACCCTCACCCTAAGCATAACCCTTACCCTAACCCTAATCCTAACCCTAACACTAACCCTCACCCTCACCCTAGCCCTAACCCTAACTCTAAATGTAACCCTAACCCGCACCCGAACACGAACCCTCACCCTAACCCTCAACCTTATCCTAAACATCACCCTAACCCTAGCCCTCAGAATCACCCTAAACTTACCCTTCACACTAACCCTTAACCTAAACCTTACCTTCACGCTCACCCTAACCCTCACACTAACTATAAACATCACCCTAACACTAACCCTAACCCTCACCCTCAACTTATCCTTTCCCCTAACTCTCACCCTAACCCTAACACTCACCCGAACCCTCACCCTCACCCTAACCTTCACCCTCACCCTAAACATCACTCTAATCCAACCATCACGGTAGCCAAAACCTAACACTCACCCTAACCCTAACCCTCACACTCATCCTCACCCTCACCCTAACCCTCACCCTCATACTAGCCCTCACCCTAAACTTAAACCTCAACCTAACCCTAACCCTGAATCTCACCTTCACCCTCAGCCTAACCCTATCCCTAACCCTACCCCTACCCCTAATCATAACCCTAATCCTCACCCTCACCCAAAACCTAAACCTAACCTTATCCCTCACCCTCACCCACACCCTCACCCTAACTCTAACCCTAACCCTACCCCTAACCCAAACACTAACCTTAACCCTAACCCTCCCCCTCACCCTCACTCCCACCCTCAGCCTAACCCTAACCCTAATCCTAATCCTAACCCTAACCCTCACTCTCATCCTCACCATAAACCTAACCCTAACCCGAAACCTCACCCTCACCCTCACCCTCACCTTCACTCTCACCCTAACCCTAACCCTAATCCTAAACCTCAACTTCACCCTAACCCTAACCCTAACCCTAACCCTCACCCTAAACCTAACCCAAATTCTCACCCTCATACTTGCCCTCACCCTAACTCTAACCGTAAACCTAACCCTCACCCGAAAGCTCACCTTCACACTAACACTCACCTTCAGCCTAAACATTACCCTAACCCTCACCTTCTACCAAAACCTAACCCTAACCCTCACCCTATCCCTAACCTTAACCCTAATACTCACACTAACCCTAACCCTAACCCTTACCTAAACAAAGGGTTAGGTTTAGTGTGAGGGTTAGGATTAAGGTTAGGGTGAGGGTAAACATTAGGGTGAAGGTTAAGGTGAGAGAGAGGGTTAGGATTTGCGTGAGTGTTAGTGTGAGGATTAGGGTCAGGGTTAGGGTTAGAGTTAAGGTTAGGGTGATGATGAGGGTTAGGGTTAGGGTTATGGTGGGGGGTTAAGGTTAGGGTGAGGGTTAGGGTGAGGGAGAGGGTGAGGGTGAGGGTTAGGTTTAGGGTTAGTGTGAGGGTGAGGGTTAAGGGGAGGGTGTAGGTTTGGGTGAGCGTGAGGTTTAGGGTTAGGGTTAGGGTGAGGGTCAGGGTTAGGTTAGTGTGATGTTGAGGATTAGGGTTAGCATTACGATTAAGGTTAGGGATAGGATGAGAGTGAGGTTGAGGGTGAGGGTGAGTGTTAGGGTTAGGTTTAGTGTGAGGGTTAGTGTTAGGGTTAGGGTTAGGTTTAAGGTGAGGTTTAGTGTTAGGGTAAGTTTAGGGTGAGGGTTAGGGTTAGGGGTAGGATGAGGGTCAGGATGAGGGTTAGGGTTAGGTTGAGGGTTAGGGTTAGGGTGAGGGTTAAGGTTAGTGTTAGGGTGAGAGTTAGGGTTAGGTTGATGTTTATTGTGAGGGTGAGTTTTAGGGTGAGGGTTAGTGTTCGCGTGAGTGTGAGGGTTCAGGTGAGGGTGAAGGTTAGGGTGTGGTTGAGTGTTAGGGTTAGGGTGAGTGTTAGGGTGACGGTGAGGGTTAGGGTGAGGGTGAGGGTTATGTTTAGGGTTAGGATTAGGGTGAGGGTTAGGGTTAGGGTTAGGGTTAGGGTGAGAATTAGGTTGAGGTGTCGGGATAGGGTTAGGGTGAAGGTTAGGGTTAGGGTTAGGGTTAGTGTGAGGATAAGGGTTAGGGTTAGGGTTAGGGTGAGGGTGAGGTTTAGGTTTAGCGTTAGGGTTAGGGTGAGGGTTAGGTTTAGGGAAATATTTAAGGTAAGTTTGAGGGTTAGTGTGAGGGTGAGTGTGAGGGTGAGGGTTAGGTTGAGGGTGCGGGGGAGGGTGAGGTTGAGGGTGATGGTTTGGGTTAGGGTTAGGGTGAGGTTTAGGGTTAGGGTTAGGATTAGGGTTAGGGTTAGTGTTACGCTGAGAGTGAGGGTGAAAGTGAGGGTGAGGGTTAGGGTTATTGTGAGCGTTAGGGTTAGGGTGAGGATTAGGGTTAGAGTGAGTGTTAGGGGAGGGTGAGGATTAGGTTGAGGTGTAGGATTAGGGTGAGGGTTAGGGTTAGGGTGATATTTAGGGTGAGGGTGAAGGTTAGGGTGAGCGTGAGGGAGAGGGTGAGGGTGAGGGTTAGGGTTAGGTTTAGTTTTAGGGTGAGGGTGAGGGTGAAGGTTATGGTTAAGGTTAGGGTTAGGGTTAGGGTTAGGGTTAGGGTTAGGGTTAGGGTGAGGATAAGGGTTAGGGTGAGGGTTAGGGTGAGGATGAGGGTTAAGTTTAGGGTTAGGGTGAGGGTTAGGGTTTGGGTGATGTTTAGGGTGAGATTTAGGGTGAGGATGAGGGTTCGGGTGAGGGAGAGGCTTCAGGTGAGTTTGAGGGTTAGGGTGTGGGTGAGGATTAGGGTTAGGGTGAGGGTGAAGGTTAGGTTTAGGGTTAGTGTGAGGTTGAGAGTTAGGGGTAGGGTTAGGGTTGGGGTTAGGGTTAGGGTTAGCGTTAATGTGAGGGTTAGGGAGAGGGGTAGGCGTAGGGTTAGGGTGAGGTTTAGGGTGAATGTGAGGGTTAAGGTGAGAGTGAGGTTAAGGGTTAGGGTTAGGGTTAGGGTGAGGGTGAGGGTCAGTGTTAAGATTAGGGTTAGGGTTAGGGGTATTGAGAGGGTGAGGGTGAGGGTTAGGGTTAAGGTTAGTGTGAGGGTTAGGTTTAGGGTGAGGGTTAGGTTTAGGTTGAGGGTTAGGTTAAGGGTAAGGTTTACGGTGAGGGTTAGGGTTAGGGTTAGGGTTAGGGTGAGGGTCAGGGTGAGGTTTAGGGTCAGGTAGAGGGTTAGGGTTAGGCTGAGATGTAGGGTTAAGTTGATGTTTATTGTGAGGGTGAGGGTGAGGGTGAAGGTTAGGGTTAGGGTGATGTTTAGGGTGAGGTTTAGGGTTAGGGTAAGGTTTAGGGTTCGGGTGAGTGTGATGGTTAGGGTGTGGGTGAGGGTTTGGGTTAGGTTGAGTGTTAGGGTGACGGTGAGTGTTACGGTGAGGTTGAGGGTTAGGGTTAGGTTTAGGGTGAGGGTTAGGTTTAGGGTGAGGGTTCGGATGAGGGTTAGCGTGAGGGGTAGGTTTAGGGTTAGGGTGAGGGTTAGGTTTAGGCTGAGGGTTAGAGTTAGGTTTAGGGTGAGGTAAGGGTTATGGTGAGGGTTAAGTTGAGGGTGTGGGTGAGGGTTTTGTTTAGGTAAGGGTTAGGGTTAAAGTTAGGGTGAGGATTAGGGGAGGGTGAAGGTTAAGTTGAGGGGTAGGGTTAGGATGAGGCTTAGGGTTAGGGTTAGGGTGAGGGTTAGCGTTAGAGTGATGTTTAGTATGAGGGTGAGGGTTAATGTTAGGGTTAGCGTTAGGGAAAGTTTAGGGTTAGGGTTAGGGTGAGGGTTAGGGTGAGAGGTAAGTTTAGGGTTAGGGTGAAGGTTAGGGTTAGAGTTAGGGTTTGGTTTAGAGGGTTACGGTTAGGTTGATGTTTAGGGTGAGGGTGAGGGTTAGGATGAGGGTGAGGTTGAGGTTTAGGTTGAGGGTGAAGGTGAGGGTTACGGTTAAGGTTTGGGTTTGGGTGAGTGTGAGGGTTAGGGTTAGGATGATCATTAGGGTTATTGTTTGGGTTAGGGTTAGGGTGAGGGTGAGGGTTAGGGTTAGGGAAAGGATGAGGGTAAGGGTTAGGGTGAGGGTTAAGGTGAGGATAAGGTTTAGGGTTAGGGTTAGGGTGAGTGTTAGCGTGAGGGTCAGAGTGAGGGTTACGGTTAGGGTTAGGGTTAGGGTTAGGGTTAGGCTTAGGGTCAGGGTTAGGGTTAGGGTTAGGGTTAGGGTTAGGGTTAGGGTTAGGGTCAGGGTTAGGGTTAGGGTTAGGGTTAGGTTCAGGGTCAGGGTCAGGGTCAGGGTCAGGGTCAGGGTCAGGGTCAGGGTCAGGGTTAGGGTCAGGGTTAGGGTTAGGGTTAGGGTTAGGGTTAGGGTTAGGGTTAGGGTCAGGGTTAGGGTTAGGGTTAGGGTTAGGGTTAGGGTTAGGGTTAGGGTTAGGGTTAGGGTTAGGGTTAGGGTGAGGATAAGGGTTAGGGTGAGGGTTAGGGTGAGGATGAGGGTTAAGTTTAGGGTTAGGGTGAGGGTTAGGGTTTGGGTGATGTTTAGGGTGAGATTTAGGGTGAGGATGAGGGTTCGGGTGAGGGAGAGGCTTCAGGTGAGTTTGAGGGTTAGGGTGTGGGTGAGGATTAGGGTTAGGATGAGGGTGAAGGTTAGGTTTAGGGTTAGTGTGAGGTTGAGAGTTAGGGGTAGGGTTAGGGTTGGGGTTAGGGTTAGGGTTAGCGTTAATGTGAGGGTTAGGGAGAGGGGTAGGCGTAGGGTTAGGGTGAGGTTTAGGGTGAATGTGAGGGTTAAGGTGAGAGTGAGGTTAAGGGTTAGGGTTAGGGTTAGGGTGAGGGTGAGAGTCAGTGTTAAGATTAGGGTTAGGGTTAGGGGTATTGAGAGGGTGAGGGTGAGGGTTAGGGTTAAGGTTAGTGTGAGGGTTAGGTTTAGGGTGAGGGTTAGGTTTAGGTTGAGGGTTAGGTTAAGGGTAAGGTTTACGGTGAGGGTTAGGGTTAGGGTTAGGGTTAGGGTGAGGGTCAGGGTGAGGTTTAGGGTCAGGTAGAGGGTTAGGGTTAGGCTGAGATGTAGGGTTAAGTTGATGTTTATTGTGAGGGTGAGGGTGAGGGTGAAGGTTAGGGTTAGGGTGATGTTTAGGGTGAGGTTTAGGGTTAGGGTAAGGTTTAGGGTTCGGGTGAGTGTGATGGTTAGGGTGTGGGTGAGGGTTTGGGTTAGGTTGAGTGTTAGGGTGACGGTGAGTGTTACAGTGAGGTTGAGGGTTAGGGTTAGGTTTAGGGTGAGGGTTAGGTTTAGGGTGAGGGTTCGGATGAGGGTTAGCGTGAGGGGTAGGTTTAGGGTTAGGGTGAGGGTTAGGTTTAGGCTGAGGGTTAGAGTTAGGTTTAGGGTGAGGTAAGGGTTATGGTGAGGGTTAAGTTGAGGGTGTGGGTGAGGGTTTTGTTTAGGTAAGGGTTAGGGTTAGAGTTAGGGTGAGGATTAGGGGAGGGTGAAGGTTAAGTTGAGGGGTAGGGTTAGGATGAGGCTTAGGGTTAGGGTTAGGGTGAGGGTTAGCGTTAGAGTGATGTTTAGTATGAGGGTGAGGGTTAATGTTAGGGTTAGCGTTAGGGAAAGTTTAGGGTTAGGGTTAGGGTGAGGGTTAGGGTGAGAGGTAAGTTTAGGGTTAGGGTGAAGGTTAGGGTTAGAGTTAGGGTTTGGTTTAGAAGGTTACGGTTAGGTTGATGTTTAGGGTGAGGGTGAGGGTTAGGATGAGGGTGAGGTTGAGGTTTAGGTTGAGGGTGAAGGTGAGGGTTACGGTTAAGGTTTGGGTTTGGGTGAGTGTGAGGGTTAGGGTTAGGATGATCATTAGGGTTATTGTTTGGGTTAGGGTTAGGGTGAGGGTGAGGGTTAGGGTTAGGGAAAGGATGAGGGTAAGGGTTAGGGTGAGGGTTAAGGTGAGGATAAGGTTTAGGGTTAGGGTTAGGGTGAGTGTTAGCGTGAGGGTCAGAGTGAGGGTTACGGTTAGGGTTAGGGTTAGGGTTAGGGTTAGGCTTAGGGTCAGGGTTAGGGTTAGGGTTAGGGTTAGGGTTAGGGTTAGGGTTAGGGTTAGGGTCAGGGTTAGGGTTAGGGTTAGGGTTAGGTTCAGGGTCAGGGTCAGGGTCAGGGTCAGGGTCAGGGTCAGGGTCAGGGTCAGGGTCAGGGTTAGGGTCAGGGTTAGGGTTAGGGTTAGGGTTAGGGTTAGGGTTAGGGTTAGGGTCAGGGTTAGGGTTAGGGTTAGGGTTAGGGTTAGGGTTAGGGTTAGGGTTAGGGTTAGGGTTAGGGTTAGGGTTAGGGTGAGGATAAGGGTTAGGGTGAGGGTTAGGGTGAGGATGAGGGTTAAGTTTAGGGTTAGGGTGAGGGTTAGGGTTTGGGTGATGTTTAGGGTGAGATTTAGGGTGAGGATGAGGGTTCGGGTGAGGGAGAGGCTTCAGGTGAGTTTGAGGGTTAGGGTGTGGGTGAGGATTAGGGTTAGGATGAGGGTGAAGGTTAGGTTTAGGGTTAGTGTGAGGTTGAGAGTTAGGGGTAGGGTTAGGGTTGGGGTTAGGGTTAGGGTTAGCGTTAATGTGAGGGTTAGGGAGAGGGGTAGGCGTAGGGTTAGGGTGAGGTTTAGGGTGAATGTGAGGGTTAAGGTGAGAGTGAGGTTAAGGGTTAGGGTTAGGGTTAGGGTGAGGGTGAGGGTCAGTGTTAAGATTAGGGTTAGGGTTAGGGGTATTGAGAGGGTGAGGGTGAGGGTTAGGGTTAAGGTTAGTGTGAGGGTTAGGTTTAGGGTGAGGGTTAGGTTTAGGTTGAGGGTTAGGTTAAGGGTAAGGTTTACGGTGAGGGTTAGGGTTAGGGTTAGGGTTAGGGTGAGGGTCAGGGTGAGGTTTAGGGTCAGGTAGAGGGTTAGGGTTAGGCTGAGATGTAGGGTTAAGTTGATGTTTATTGTGAGGGTGAGGGTGAGGGTGAAGGTTAGGGTTAGGGTGATGTTTAGGGTGAGGTTTAGGGTTAGGGTAAGGTTTAGGGTTCGGGTGAGTGTGATGGTTAGGGTGTGGGTGAGGGTTTGGGTTAGGTTGAGTGTTAGGGGTGACGGTGAGTGTTACAGTGAGGTTGAGGGTTAGGGTTAGGTTTAGGGTGAGGGTTAGGTTTAGGGTGAGGGTTCGGATGAGGGTTAGCGTGAGGGGTAGGTTTAGGGTTAGGGTGAGGGTTAGGTTTAGGCTGAGGGTTAGAGTTAGGTTTAGGGTGAGGTAAGGGTTATGGTGAGGGTTAAGTTGAGGGTGTGGGTGAGGGTTTTGTTTAGGTAAGGGTTAGGGTTAGAGTTAGGGTGAGGATTAGGGGAGGGTGAAGGTTAAGTTGAGGGGTAGGGTTAGGATGAGGCTTAGGGTTAGGGTTAGGGTGAGGGTTAGCGTTAGAGTGATGTTTAGTATGAGGGTGAGGGTTAATGTTAGGGTTAGCGTTAGGGAAAGTTTAGGGTTAGGGTTAGGGTGAGGGTTAGGGTGAGAGGTAAGTTTAGGGTTAGGGTGAAGGTTAGGGTTAGAGTTAGGGTTTGGTTTAGAGGGTTACGGTTAGGTTGATGTTTAGGGTGAGGGTGAGGGTTAGGATGAGGGTGAGGTTGAGGTTTAGGTTGAGGGTGAAGGTGAGGGTTACGGTTAAGGTTTGGGTTTGGGTGAGTGTGAGGGTTAGGGTTAGGATGATCATTAGGGTTATTGTTTGGGTTAGGGTTAGGGTGAGGGTGAGGGTTAGGGTTAGGGAAAGGATGAGGGTAAGGGTTAGGGTGAGGGTTAAGGTGAGGATAAGGTTTAGGGTTAGGGTTAGGGTGAGTGTTAGCGTGAGGGTCAGAGTGAGGGTTACGGTTAGGGTTAGGGTTAGGGTTAGGGTTAGGCTTAGGGTCAGGGTTAGGGTTAGGGTTAGGGTTAGGGTTAGGGTTAGGGTTAGGGTTAGGGTCAGGGTTAGGGTTAGGGTTAGGGTTAGGTTCAGGGTCAGGGTCAGGGTCAGGGTCAGGGTCAGGGTCAGGGTCAGGGTCAGGGTCAGGGTTAGGGTCAGGGTTAGGGTTAGGGTTAGGGTTAGGGTTAGGGTTAGGGTTAGGGTCAGGGTTAGGGTTAGGGTTAGGGTTAGGGTTAGGGTTAGGGTTAGGGTTAGGGTTAGGGTTAGGGTTAGGGTGAGGATAAGGGTTAGGGTGAGGGTTAGGGTGAGGATGAGGGTTAAGTTTAGGGTTAGGGTGAGGGTTAGGGTTTGGGTGATGTTTAGGGTGAGATTTAGGGTGAGGATGAGGGTTCGGGTGAGGGAGAGGCTTCAGGTGAGTTTGAGGGTTAGGGTGTGGGTGAGGATTAGGGTTAGGATGAGGGTGAAGGTTAGGTTTAGGGTTAGTGTGAGGTTGAGAGTTAGGGGTAGGGTTAGGGTTGGGGTTAGGGTTAGGGTTAGCGTTAATGTGAGGGTTAGGGAGAGGGGTAGGCGTAGGGTTAGGGTGAGGTTTAGGGTGAATGTGAGGGTTAAGGTGAGAGTGAGGTTAAGGGTTAGGGTTAGGGTTAGGGTGAGGGTGAGGGTCAGTGTTAAGATTAGGGTTAGGGTTAGGGGTATTGAGAGGGTGAGGGTGAGGGTTAGGGTTAAGGTTAGTGTGAGGGTTAGGTTTAGGGTGAGGGTTAGGTTTAGGTTGAGGGTTAGGTTAAGGGTAAGGTTTACGGTGAGGGTTAGGGTTAGGGTTAGGGTTAGGGTGAGGGTCAGGGTGAGGTTTAGGGTCAGGTAGAGGGTTAGGGTTAGGCTGAGATGTAGGGTTAAGTTGATGTTTATTGTGAGGGTGAGGGTGAGGGTGAAGGTTAGGGTTAGGGTGATGTTTAGGGTGAGGTTTAGGGTTAGGGTAAGGTTTAGGGTTCGGGTGAGTGTGATGGTTAGGGTGTGGGTGAGGGTTTGGGTTAGGTTGAGTGTTAGGGTGACGGTGAGTGTTACAGTGAGGTTGAGGGTTAGGGTTAGGTTTAGGGTGAGGGTTAGGTTTAGGGTGAGGGTTCGGATGAGGGTTAGCGTGAGGGGTAGGTTTAGGGTTAGGGTGAGGGTTAGGTTTAGGCTGAGGGTTAGAGTTAGGTTTAGGGTGAGGTAAGGGTTATGGTGAGGGTTAAGTTGAGGGTGTGGGTGAGGGTTTTGTTTAGGTAAGGGTTAGGGTTAGAGTTAGGGTGAGGATTAGGGGAGGGTGAAGGTTAAGTTGAGGGGTAGGGTTAGGATGAGGCTTAGGGTTAGGGTTAGGGTGAGGGTTAGCGTTAGAGTGATGTTTAGTATGAGGGTGAGGGTTAATGTTAGGGTTAGCGTTAGGGAAAGTTTAGGGTTAGGGTTAGGGTGAGGGTTAGGGTGAGAGGTAAGTTTAGGGTTAGGGTGAAGGTTAGGGTTAGAGTTAGGGTTTGGTTTAGAGGGTTACGGTTAGGTTGATGTTTAGGGTGAGGGTGAGGGTTAGGATGAGGGTGAGGTTGAGGTTTAGGTTGAGGGTGAAGGTGAGGGTTACGGTTAAGGTTTGGGTTTGGGTGAGTGTGAGGGTTAGGGTTAGGATGATCATTAGGGTTATTGTTTGGGTTAGGGTTAGGGTGAGGGTGAGGGTTAGGGTTAGGGAAAGGATGAGGGTAAGGGTTAGGGTGAGGGTTAAGGTGAGGATAAGGTTTAGGGTTAGGGTTAGGGTGAGTGTTAGCGTGAGGGTCAGAGTGAGGGTTACGGTTAGGGTTAGGGTTAGGGTTAGGGTTAGGCTTAGGGTCAGGGTTAGGGTTAGGGTTAGGGTTAGGTTCAGGGTCAGGGTCAGGGTCAGGGTCAGGGTCAGGGTCAGGGTCAGGGTCAGGGTCAGGGTCAGGGTCAGGGTCAGGGTCAGGGTCAGGGTTAGGGTCAGGGTTAGGGTTAGGGTTAGGGTTAGGGTTAGGGTTAGGGTTAGGGTTAGGGTCAGGGTTAGGGTTAGGGTTAGGGTTAGGGTTAGGGTTAGGGTTAGGGTTAGGGTTAGGGTTAGGGTTAGGGTTAGGGTTAGGGTGAGGATAAGGGTTAGGGTGAGGGTTAGGGTGAGGATGAGGGTTAAGTTTAGGGTTAGGGTGAGGGTTAGGGTTTGGGTGATGTTTAGGGTGAGATTTAGGGTGAGGATGAGGGTTCGGGTGAGGGAGAGGCTTCAGGTGAGTTTGAGGGTTAGGGTGTGGGTGAGGATTAGGGTTAGGATGAGGGTGAAGGTTAGGTTTAGGGTTAGTGTGAGGTTGAGAGTTAGGGGTAGGGTTAGGGTTGGGGTTAGGGTTAGGGTTAGCGTTAATGTGAGGGTTAGGGAGAGGGGTAGGCGTAGGGTTAGGGTGAGGTTTAGGGTGAATGTGAGGGTTAAGGTGAGAGTGAGGTTAAGGGTTAGGGTTAGGGTTAGGGTGAGGGTGAGGGTCAGTGTTAAGATTAGGGTTAGGGTTAGGGGTATTGAGAGGGTGAGGGTGAGGGTTAGGGTTAAGGTTAGTGTGAGGGTTAGGTTTAGGGTGAGGGTTAGGTTTAGGTTGAGGGTTAGGTTAAGGGTAAGGTTTACGGTGAGGGTTAGGGTTAGGGTTAGGGTTAGGGTGAGGGTCAGGGTGAGGTTTAGGGTCAGGTAGAGGGTTAGGGTTAGGCTGAGATGTAGGGTTAAGTTGATGTTTATTGTGAGGGTGAGGGTGAGGGTGAAGGTTAGGGTTAGGGTGATGTTTAGGGTGAGGTTTAGGGTTAGGGTAAGGTTTAGGGTTCGGGTGAGTGTGATGGTTAGGGTGTGGGTGAGGGTTTGGGTTAGGTTGAGTGTTAGGGTGACGGTGAGTGTTACAGTGAGGTTGAGGGTTAGGGTTAGGTTTAGGGTGAGGGTTAGGTTTAGGGTGAGGGTTCGGATGAGGGTTAGCGTGAGGGGTAGGTTTAGGGTTAGGGTGAGGGTTAGGTTTAGGCTGAGGGTTAGAGTTAGGTTTAGGGTGAGGTAAGGGTTATGGTGAGGGTTAAGTTGAGGGTGTGGGTGAGGGTTTTGTTTAGGTAAGGGTTAGGGTTAGAGTTAGGGTGAGGATTAGGGGAGGGTGAAGGTTAAGTTGAGGGGTAGGGTTAGGATGAGGCTTAGGGTTAGGGTTAGGGTGAGGGTTAGCGTTAGAGTGATGTTTAGTATGAGGGTGAGGGTTAATGTTAGGGTTAGCGTTAGGGAAAGTTTAGGGTTAGGGTTAGGGTGAGGGTTAGGGTGAGAGGTAAGTTTAGGGTTAGGGTGAAGGTTAGGGTTAGAGTTAGGGTTTGGTTTAGAGGGTTACGGTTAGGTTGATGTTTAGGGTGAGGGTGAGGGTTAGGATGAGGGTGAGGTTGAGGTTTAGGTTGAGGGTGAAGGTGAGGGTTACGGTTAAGGTTTGGGTTTGGGTGAGTGTGAGGGTTAGGGTTAGGATGATCATTAGGGTTATTGTTTGGGTTAGGGTTAGGGTGAGGGTGAGGGTTAGGGTTAGGGAAAGGATGAGGGTAAGGGTTAGGGTGAGGGTTAAGGTGAGGATAAGGTTTAGGGTTAGGGTTAGGGTGAGTGTTAGCGTGAGGGTCAGAGTGAGGGTTACGGTTAGGGTTAGGGTTAGGGTTAGGGTTAGGCTTAGGGTCAGGGTTAGGGTTAGGGTTAGGGTTAGGGTTAGGGTTAGGGTTAGGGTTAGGGTCAGGGTTAGGGTTAGGGTTAGGGTTAGGTTCAGGGTCAGGGTCAGGGTCAGGGTCAGGGTCAGGGTCAGGGTCAGGGTCAGGGTTAGGGTCAGGGTTAGGGTTAGGGTTAGGGTTAGGGTTAGGGTTAGGGTTAGGGTTAGGGTCAGGGTTAGGGTTAGGGTTAGGGTTAGGGTGAGGATAAGGGTTAGGGTGAGGGTTAGGGTGAGGATGAGGGTTAAGTTTAGGGTTAGGGTGAGGGTTAGGGTTTGGGTGATGTTTAGGGTGAGATTTAGGGTGAGGATGAGGGTTCGGGTGAGGGAGAGGCTTCAGGTGAGTTTGAGGGTTAGGGTGTGGGTGAGGATTAGGGTTAGGATGAGGGTGAAGGTTAGGTTTAGGGTTAGTGTGAGGTTGAGAGTTAGGGGTAGGGTTAGGGTTGGGGTTAGGGTTAGGGTTAGCGTTAATGTGAGGGTTAGGGAGAGGGGTAGGCGTAGGGTTAGGGTGAGGTTTAGGGTGAATGTGAGGGTTAAGGTGAGAGTGAGGTTAAGGGTTAGGGTTAGGGTTAGGGTGAGGGTGAGGGTCAGTGTTAAGATTAGGGTTAGGGTTAGGGGTATTGAGAGGGTGAGGGTGAGGGTTAGGGTTAAGGTTAGTGTGAGGGTTAGGTTTAGGGTGAGGGTTAGGTTTAGGTTGAGGGTTAGGTTAAGGGTAAGGTTTACGGTGAGGGTTAGGGTTAGGGTTAGGGTTAGGGTGAGGGTCAGGGTGAGGTTTAGGGTCAGGTAGAGGGTTAGGGTTAGGCTGAGATGTAGGGTTAAGTTGATGTTTATTGTGAGGGTGAGGGTGAGGGTGAAGGTTAGGGTTAGGGTGATGTTTAGGGTGAGGTTTAGGGTTAGGGTAAGGTTTAGGGTTCGGGTGAGTGATGGTTAGGGTGTGGGTGAGGGTTTGGGTTAGGTTGAGTGTTAGGGTGACGGTGAGTGTTACAGTGAGGTTGAGGGTTAGGGTTAGGTTTAGGGTGAGGGTTAGGTTTAGGGTGAGGGTTCGGATGAGGGTTAGCGTGAGGGGTAGGTTTAGGGTTAGGGTGAGGGTTAGGTTTAGGCTGAGGGTTAGAGTTAGGTTTAGGGTGAGGTAAGGGTTATGGTGAGGGTTAAGTTGAGGGTGTGGGTGAGGGTTTTGTTTAGGTAAGGGTTAGGGTTAGAGTTAGGGTGAGGATTAGGGGAGGGTGAAGGTTAAGTTGAGGGGTAGGGTTAGGATGAGGCTTAGGGTTAGGGTTAGGGTGAGGGTTAGCGTTAGAGTGATGTTTAGTATGAGGGTGAGGGTTAATGTTAGGGTTAGCGTTAGGGAAAGTTTAGGGTTAGGGTTAGGGTGAGGGTTAGGGTGAGAGGTAAGTTTAGGGTTAGGGTGAAGGTTAGGGTTAGAGTTAGGGTTTGGTTTAGAGGGTTACGGTTAGGTTGATGTTTAGGGTGAGGGTGAGGGTTAGGATGAGGGTGAGGTTGAGGTTTAGGTTGAGGGTGAAGGTGAGGGTTACGGTTAAGGTTTGGGTTTGGGTGAGTGTGAGGGTTAGGGTTAGGATGATCATTAGGGTTATTGTTTGGGTTAGGGTTAGGGTGAGGGTGAGGGTTAGGGTTAGGGAAAGGATGAGGGTAAGGGTTAGGCCGGTGAGGGTTAAGGTGAGGATAAGGTTTAGGGTTAGGGTTAGGGTGAGTGTTAGCGTGAGGGTCAGAGTGAGGGTTACGGTTAGGGTTAGGGTTAGGGTTAGGGTTAGGCTTAGGGTCAGGGTTAGGGTTAGGGTTAGGGTTAGGTTCAGGGTCAGGGTCAGGGTCAGGGTCAGGGTCAGGGTCAGGGTCAGGGTCAGGGTCAGGGTCAGGGTCAGGGTTAGGGTCAGGGTTAGGGTTAGGGTTAGGGTTAGGGTTAGGGTTAGGGTTAG